>NC_041382.1:213165627-213181745 GCF_002162155.2 Triticum dicoccoides | reverse complement strand
GTCGCCTCGCCGTACACGGCTGCCCGACCGCGCCCTGCGCGATGCAACTTCCCACTCGGCCGCGGCGCACTGCCCGCGTGGCCCAGCTTCGCCCGCCGCTGCGCTGCTCGCCGCTCGCCCCCGCACGCATCGCCGCCTCTGATCGGGCCTCTGGCGCCCCGCGCACCTGCCATCGCGCCCCCTTCAGCTCCGGTCGGCCTCGCCGCGCTGCCCTGCACCGGCCATGGTCGCCGGTGCTGGACCACACGCGTCCCCTTCCCCCTGACCGCGCGCTAAGGCACCCGGCGCACGTGCCTGCACGATCGGGGCAAAGCCCCGGTCAGCCCAGCGCCCGCGCCCGTTAAGGCCCTGACTCTATGACACGAGGGGCCCACACCCTAAAACATTTCCATAAAAAAGAATAAAAAAATATAATAAAATTAAAAATAATTAATTAATTGAAGAATTAATTAACTTAATTAATTTTGATTAATTAAACTGGACAACTAATTAAACTAATTAGCCTATTTAATTAGTCTTAGTCAATGACAGTAGGACCCATGCGTCAGTTTGACCCAGTCAACTGACTGGTTGACTGATGACGTCGTGCTGACATCATGCTGACATCAGAAATGTATTTTAGTACTAAATTAATTCTGTTATTTCTAGAAAATGATTTAAAACTTAAAAAATTAATATAAAATAAACCGTAGCTCAGATGGAAAAACTTTGTACATGAATGTTGCTCAGAACGATGAGACGAATCCGGTTACGCAGCCCGTTAGTCTGCCACACATCCCTAGCATGGCAAACACGCAACTTTCCCCTTCTGGTTCATCTGTCCGAAAACGCGAAAACACCGGGAATACTTTCCTGGATGTTTTCCCCCTTCATCGGTACCACTTCATACCGCGTTAGGGCACCCCTAGCACCGATACTTGTCATGTCATGCATCGCTATGTATCCGTTTACTTAATATTTATTCTTTCTTCCACCACTTCTCTCGCTAGACACTGAGATTGACGCCGCTGCTACCTAGTACGACTACGGTGTTGACGACCCCTCTCTCTTGCCAGAGGAACCAGGCAAGCCCCCCCTTGATCACCAGATATCGCCTACTCTTCTCTCTACTGCTTGCATTAGAGTAGTGTAGCATGTTATTGCTTTCCATTAATCCTATCCTGATGCATAGCCTGTCTTTGCTACTATTGTTGTTACCTTTACCTGCAATCCTAAATGCTTAGTATAGGATGGTAGTATTTCATCAAAGGCCCTACATTCTTTTCCGTCTGCCATGCTATACTACTGGGTCGTGATCACTTCAGGAGGTGATCACGGGCACTTATACTGTATACTGTTACATACTTATGTTTTCTGTTCGGAGATGGGGGCTGAAGGGGCAGGTGGTTCCATCCAGGTAGTGATGGGCCTAGGTTCCCGACATCCCCCTGATGGTTACTTGTGGCGGAGTGACAGGGCAGGTTGAGACCACCTAGGAGAGAGGTGGGCCTGGCCCTGGTCGTCATCCGTGGTTACTTCAAAATAACACGCTTAACGAGATCTGGGTATTTGATCTGAGTCTGGCCACTGGCCTATACGCACTAACCATCTACGGGGGGACAGTTATGGGCACTCGATGTCGTGGTATCAGCCAAAGCCTTCATGGCATCAGCAACTGAGCGGTGCGTGCCGGATTGGATTGGAACGCCCAATAGGCTAGGTCTACTTCCGGCCGCCCTCGCAACATGCAGGTGTGCAATGCGCGATGGGCCTAGACCCCTGCGCCATAGGATTTAGACCGGCGTGCTAACCTCTCTGTTGTGCCTAGGTAGGGCTGCGACGTGTTGATCTTCCGAGGCCGGGCATGACCCAGGAAAGTGTGTCCGGACAAAGGGGATCGAGCGTGTTGGGAAATGTGGTGCACCCCTGCAGGGAAGTTAATCTATTCGAATAGCCGTGATCTTCGGTAACAGGACGACTTGGAGTTGTACCTTGACCTTATGACAACTAGAACCGGATACTTAATAAAACACACCCATCCAAGTGCCAGATACAACCGGTGATCGCTCTCTCACAGGGCGACAAGGGGAGGATCATCGGTTAGGATTATGCTACACGATGCTACTGTTGGGGAACGTAGTAATTTCAAAAATTTCCTACGCACACGCAAGATCATGGTGATGCATAGCAACGACGGGAGAGTATGATCTACGTACCCTTGTAGATCGCAACGGAAGCATTGACACAACGTAGAGGAAGTAGTCGTACGTCTTCTTCCCGATCCAACCGATCCAAGCACCGTTACTCCGGCACCTCCGAGTTCTTAGCACACGTATAGCTCGATGACGATCCCCGGGCTCCGATCCAGCAAAGCTTCGGGGAGGAGTTCTGTCAGCACAACGGCGTGGTGACGATCTTGATGTATTACCGACGCAGGGCTTCGCCTAAGCACTACAACGATATGATCGAGGTGGAATATGGTGGCAGGGGGCACCGCACACGGCTAAGGAACGATCTCAATGATCAACTTGTGTGTCTAGAGGTGCCCCCCTGCCTCCGTATATAAAGGAGCCAAGGGGAAGAGGTGCGCCGGCCAGGAGGAGGGCGTAGGAGGAGTCCTACTCCTACCGGGAGTAGGACTCCCCCCCAATCCTATTCCAACTAGGATTCCCAAGGGGGAAAGAGGGAGAGGGGTGGCCGGCCACCTCTCCTAGTCCTAATAGGACTAGGGGAGGGGGGAGGCGCGCAGCCCTTATGGGCAGCCCTTTCACCTTTCCACTAAGGCCCAATAAGGCCCATATGACTCCCGGGGGGTTCCGGTAACCTCCCGGTAATCCGGTAAAATCCTGATTTCACCCGGAACACTTCCGATGTCCAAACATAGGCTTCCAATATATCAATCTTTATGTCTCAACCATTTCGAGACTCCTCGTCATGTCCGTGATCACATCCGGGACTCCGAACAACCTTCGGTACATCAAAATGCATAAACTCATAATAACTGTCATCGTAACGTTAAGCGTGCGGACCCTACGGTTCGAGAACAATGTAGACATGACCGAGACACGTCTCCGGTCTATAACCAATAGCGGGACCTGGATGCCCATATTGGCTCCTACATATTCTACGAAGATCTTTATCGGTCAGACCGCATAACAACATACGTTGTTCCCTTTGTCATTGGTATGTTACTTGCCCGAGATTCGATCGTCGGTATCCAATACCTAGTTCAATCTCATTACCGGCAAGTCTCTTTACTTGTTCCGTAATACATCATCTCACAACTACCATATTAGTTGTAATGCTTGCAAGGCTTATGTGATGTGCATTACCGAGAGGGCCCAGAGATACCTCTCCGACAATCGGAGTGACAAAACCTAATCTCGAAATACGCCAACCCAACATGTACCATTGGAGACACCTGTAGTACTCCTTTATAATCACCCATTTACGTTGTGACATTTGGTAGTACCCAAAGTGTTCCTCCGGTAAACGGGAGTTGCATAATCTCATAGTTATAGGAACATGTATAAGTCATGAAGAAAGCAATAGCAACATACTAAACGATCGGGTGCTAAGCTAATGGAATGGGTCATGTCAATCAGATCATTCAACTAATGATGTGACCTCGTTAATCAAATAACAACTCATTGTTCATGGTTAGGAAACATAACCATCTTTGATTAACGAGCTAGTCAAGTAGAGGCATACTAGTGACACTTTGTTTGTCTATTTATTCACACATGTATTATGTTTCCGGTTAATACAATTCTAGCATGAATAATAAACATTTATCATGATTATAAGGAAATAAATAATAACTTTATTATTGCCTCTAGGGCATATTTCCTTCAGTCTCCCACTTGCACTAGAGTCAATAATCTAGATTACACTGTAATGATTCTAACACCCATGGAGCCTTGGTGTTGATCATGTTTTGCTCGTGGAAGAGGCTTAGTCAACGGGTCTGCAACATTCAGATCCGTATGTATCTTGCAAATCTCTATGTCTCCCACCTGGACTAGATCCCGGATGGAGTTGAAGCGTCTCTTGATGTGCTTGGTCCTTTTGTGAAATCTGGATTCCTTTGCCAAGGCAATTGCACCAGTATTGTCACAAAAGATTTTCATTGGACCCGATGCACTAGGTATGACACCTAGATCAGATATGAACTCCTTCATCCAGACTCCTTCGTTTGCTGCTTCCGAAGCAGCTATGTACTCCACTTCACATGTAGATCCCGCTACGACGCTTTGTTTAGAACTGCACCAACTGACAGCTCCACCGTTCAATGTAAACACGTATCCGGTTTGCGATTTAGAATCGTCCGGATCAGTGTCAAAGCTTGCATCAACGCAACCTTTTACGGTGAGCTCTTTGTCACCTCCATATACGAGAAACATATCCTTAGTCCTTTTCAGGTATTTCAGGATGTTCTTGACCGCTGTCCAGTGATCCACTCCTGGATTACTTTGGTACCTCCCTGCTAAACTTATAGCAAGGCACACATCAGGTCTGGTACACAACATTGCATACATGATAGAGCCTATGGCTGAAGCATAGGGAACATCTTTCATTTTCTCTCTATCTTCTGCAGTGGTCGGGCATTGAGTCTGCCTCAACTTCACACCTTGTAACACAGGCAAGAACCCTTTCTTTGCTTGATCCATTTTGAACTTTTTCAAAATCTTGTCAAGGTATGTGCTTTGTGAAAGTCCAATTAAGCGTCTTGATCTATCTCTATAGATCTTTATGCCTAATATGTAAGTAGCTTCACCGAGGTCTTTCATTGAAAAACTCTTATTCAAGTATCCCTTTATGCTATCCAGAAATTCTATATCATTTCCAATCAATAATATGTCATCCACATATAATATCAGAAATGCTACAGAGCTCCCACTCACTTTCTTGTAAATACAGGCTTCTCCGAAAGTCTATATAAACCCAAATGCTTTAATCACACTATCAAAGCGTTTATTCCAACTCCGAGAGGCTTGCACCAGTCCATAAATGGATCGCTAGAGCTTGCACACTTTGTTAGCTCCCTTTGGATCAACAAAACCTTCTGGTTGCTTCATATACAACTCTTCTTCCAGAAATCCATTCAGGAATGCAGTTTTGACATCCATCTGCCAAATTTCATAATTATAAAATGCGGCAATTGCTAACATGATTCGGACGGACTTAAGCATCGCTACGGGTGAGAAGGTCTCATCGTAGTCAACCCCTTGAACTTGTCGAAAACCTTTTGCGACAAGTCGAGCTTTATAGACAGTAACATTACCGTCAGCGTCAGTCTTTTTCTTGAAGATCCATTTATTCTCAATTGCTTGCCGATCATCGGGCAAGTCAACCAAAGTCCATACTTTGTCTCATACATGGATCCCATCTCAGATTTCATGGCTTCAAGCCACTTTGCGGAATCTGGGCTCACCATCGCTTCTTCATAGTTCGTAGGTTCATCATGATCTAGTAGCATGACTTCCAGAACTGGATTACCGTACCACTCTGGTGCGGATCTTACTCTGGTTGATCTACGAGGTTCAGTAGTATCTTGTTCTGAAGTTTCATGATCATTATCATTAACTTCCTCACTTATTGGTGTAGGTGTCGCAGAAACAGTTTTTTGTGATGTACTATTTTCCAACAAGGGAGCAGGTACAGTTACCTCGTCAAGTTCTACTTTCCTCCCACTCACTTCTTTCGAGAGAAACTCCTTCTCAAGAAAGTTTCCGAATTTAGCAACAAAAGTCTTTCCTTCGGATCTGTGATAGAAGGTGTATCCAATAGTTTCCTTTGGATATCCTATGAAGACACATTTCTCCGATTTGGGTTCGAGCTTATCAGGTTGAAGCTTTTTCACATAAGCATCGCAGCCCCAAACTTTCAGAAACGACAACTTTGGTTTCTTGCCAAACCATAGTTCATAAGGCGTCGTCTCAATGGATTTTGATGGTGCGCTGTTTAACGTGAATGCGGCCGTCTCTAGAGCGTATCCCCAAAATGATAGCGGTAAATCAGTAAGAGACATCATAGATCGCATCATATCTAGTAAAGTACGATTACGACGTTCGGACACACCATTACGTTGTGGTGTTCCGGGTGGCGTGAGTTGCGAAACTATTCCACAATTTTTCAAATGTACACCAAACTCGTAACTCAAATATTCTCCTCCACGATCAGATCGTAGAAACTTTATTTTCTTGTTACAATGATTTTCCACTTCACTCTGAAATTCTTTGAACTTTTCAAATGTTTCAGACTTATGTTTCATTAAGTAGATATAACCATATCTGCTTAAATCATCTGTGAAGGTGAGAAAATAACGATATCCGCCACGATCCTCAATATTCATCGGACCACATACATCTGTATGTATGATTTCCAACAAATCAGTTGCTCTCTCTATAGTACCGGAGAACGGTGTTTTAGTCATCTTGCCCATGAGGCACGGTTCGCAAGTACCAAGTGATTCATAATCAAGTGGTTCCAAAAGTCCATCAGTATGGAGTTTCTTCATGCGCTTTACACCGATATGACCTAGACGACAGTGCCACAAATAAGTTGCACCATCATTATGAACTCTGCATCTTTTGGCTTCAACATTATGAATATGTGTATCACTACTCTCGAGATTCAATAAGAATAGACCACTCTTCAAGGGTGCGTGACCATAAAAGATATTACTCATATAAATAGAACAACCATTATTCTCTGATTTAAATGAATAACCGTCTCGCATCAAACAAGATCCAGATATAATGTTCATGCTTAACACTGGCACTAAATAACAATTATTTAGGTCTAATACTAATCCCGAAGGTAGATGTAGAGGTAGCGTGCCAACCGCGATCACATCGACTTTGGAACCGTTTCCCACGCGCATCGTCACCTCGTCCTTAGCCAATCTTCGCTTAATCCGTAGCCCCTGTTCCGAGTTGCAAATATTAGCAACAGAACCAGTATCAAATACCCAGGTGCTACTGTGAGCATTAGTAAGGTACACATCAATAACATGTATATCATATATACCTTTGTTCACCTTGCCATCCTTCTTATCCGCCAAATACTTTGGGCAGTTCCGCTTCCAGTGACCAGTCTGCTTGCAGTAGAAGCACTCAGTTTTAGGCTTAGGTCCAGACTTGGGTTTCTTCTCTTGAGTAGCAACTTGCTTGCCGTTCTTCTTGAAGTTCCCCTTCTTCTTCCCTTTGCCCTTTTTCTTGAAACTAGTGGTTTTGTTAACCATCAACACTTGATGCTCCTTTTTGATTTCTACCTCCGCAGCTTTCAGCATTGCGAAGAGCTCGGGAATAGTCTTGTTCATCCCTTGCATATTATAGTTCATCATGAAGCTCTTGTAGCTTGGTGGCAGTGATTGGAGAATTCTGTCAATGATGCAATCATCTAGAAGATTAACTCCCAATTGAATCAAGTGATTATTATACCCAGACATTTTGAGTATATGCTCACTGACAGAACTGTTCTCTTCCATCTTGCAGCTATAGAACTTATTGGAGACTTCATATCTCTCAATCCGGGCATTTTCTTGAAATATTAACTTCAACTCCTGAAACATCTCATATGCTCCATGACGTTCAAAACATCGTTGAAGTCCCGATTCTAAGCCGTAAAGCATGGCACATTGAACTATCGAGTAGTCATCAGCTTTGCTCTGCCAGACATTCATAACATCTGGTGTTGCTCCAGCAGCAGGCCTGGCACCCAGCGGTGCTTCCAGGACGTAATTCTTCTGTGCAACAATGAGGATAATCCCCAAGTTACGGACCCAGTCCGTGTAATTGCTACCATCATCTTTCAACTTTGCTTTGTCAAGGAACGCATTAAAATTCAACGGAACAACATCACGAGCCATCTATCTACAATCAACATAAATAAGCAAGATACTATCAGGTACTAAGTTCATGATAAATTTAAGTTCAATTAATCATATTACTTAAGAACTCCCACTTAGATAGACATCCCTCTAATCCTCTAAGTGATCACGTGATCCAAATCAACTAAACCATGTACGATCATCACGTGAGATGGAGTAGTTTCATTGGTGAACATCATTATGTTGATCATATCTACTATATGATTCACGCTCGACCTTTCGGTCTCCGTGTTCCGAGGCCATATCTGTATATGCTTGGTTCGTCAAGTATAACCTGAGTATTCCGCGTGTGCAACTGTTTTGCACCCGTTGTATTTGAACGTAGAGCCTATCACACCCGATCATCACGTGGTGTCTCAGCACGAAGAACTTTCGCAACGGTGCATACTCAGGGAGAACACTTCTTGATAATTTAGTGAGAGATCATCTTATAATGCTACCGTCAATCAAAGCAAGATAAGATGCATATAAAGATAAACATCACATGCAATCAATATAAGTGATATGATATGGCCATCATCATCTTGTGCCTGTGATCTCCATCTCCGAAGCACCGTCATGATCACCATCGTCACCGGCGCGACACCTTGATCTCCATCGTAGCATCATTGTCGTCTCGCCAATCTTATGCTTCCACGGCTACCGTTTAGTGATAAAGTAAAGCATTACATCGTGATTGCATTGCATACAATAAAGCGACAACCATATGGCTCCTGCCAGTTGCAGATAACTCGGTTACAAAACATGATCATCTCATACAATAAAATTTAGCATCATGCCTTGACCATATAACATCACAACATGCCCTGCAAAAACAAGTTAGACGTCCTCTACTTTGTTGTTGCAAGTTTTACGTGGCTGCTACGGGCTTTAAGCAAGAACCAATCTCACCTACGCATCAAAACCACAACGATAGTTTGTCAAATAGACTCCGTTTTAACCTTCGCAAGGACCGGGCATAACCACACTCGGTTCAACTAAAGTTGGAGAGACAGTCGCCCGCAAGCCATCTGTGTGCAAAGCACGTCGAGGGAACCGGTCTCGCGTAAGCGTACGCGTAAGGTTGGTCCGGGTCGTCTCGTCCAACAATACCGCCGAACCAAAGTATGACATGCTGGTAGGCAGTATGACTTGTATCGTCCACAACTCACTTGTGTTCTACTCGTGCAAATAACATCAAACCATAAAACCTAGGCTCGGATGCCACTGTTGGGGAACGTAGTAATTTCAAAATTTTCCTATGCACACGCAAGATCATGGTGATGCATAGCAACGAGGGGAGAGTATGATCTATGTACCCTTGTAGATCGCAACGGAAGCGTTGACACAACGTAGAGGAAGTAGTTGTACGTCTTCTTCCCGATCCAACCGATCCAAGCACCGTTACTCCGGCACCTCCGAGTTCTTAGCACACGTACAGCTCGATGACGATCCCCGGGCTCCGATCCAGCAAAGCTTTGGGGAGGAGTTCTGTCAGCACGACGGCTTTGGTGACGATCTTGATGTATTACCGACGCAGGGCTTCGCCTAAGCACTACAACGATATGATCGAGGTGGAATATGGTGGCAGGGGGCACCGCACACGGCTAAGGAACGATCTCAATGATCAACTTGTGTGTCTAGAGGTGCCCCCTGCCTCCGTATATAAAGGAGCCAAGGGGAAGAGGTGCGCCGGCCAGGAGGAGGGCGCAGGAGGAGTCCTACTCCTACCGGGAGTAGGACTCCCCCCCCCCAATCCTATTCCAACTAGGATTCCCAAGGGGGAAAGAGGGAGAGGGGTGGCCGGCCACCTCTCCTAGTCCTAATAGGACTAGGGGAGGGGGGGGGGAAGCGTGCAACCCTTATGGGCAGCCCTTTCACCTTTCCACTAAGGCCCAATAAGGCCCATATGACTCCCGGGGGGTTCCGGTAACCTCCCGGTAATCCGGTAAAATCCTGATTTCACCCGGAACACTTCCGATGTCCAAACATAGGCTTCCAATATATCAATCTTTATGTCTCGACCATTTTGAGACTCCTCGTCATGTCCGTGATCACATCCGGGACTCCGAACAACCTTCGGTACATCAAAATGCGTAAACTCATAATAACTATCATCGTAACGTTAAGCATGCGGACCCTACGGTTCGAGAACAATGTAGACATGACCGAGACACGTCTTCGGTCAATAACCAATAGCGGGACCTGGATGCCCATATTGGCTCCTACATATTCTACGAAGATCTTTATCGGTCAGACCGCATAACAACATACGTTGTTCCCTTTGTCATTGGTATGTTACTTGCCCGAGATTCGATCGTCGGTATCCAATACCTAGTTCAATCTCGTTACCGGCAAGTCTCTTTACTCGTTCCATAATACATCATCTCACAACTACCATATTAGTTGTAATGCTTGCAAGGCTTATGTGATGTGCATTACCGAGAGGGCCCAGAGATACCTCTCCGACAATCGGAGTGACAAAACCTAATCTCGAAATACGCCAACCCAACATGTACCATTGGAGACACCTGTAGTACTCCTTTATAATCACCCAGTTACGTTGTGACGTTTGGTAGTACCCAAAGTGTTCCTCCGGTAAACGGGAGTTGCATAATCTCATAGTTATAGGAACATGTATAAGTCATGAAGAAAGCAATAGCAACATACTAAACGATCGGGTGCTAAGCTATTGGAATGGGTCATGTCAATCAGATCATTCAACTAATGATGTGACCTCGTTAATCAAATAACAACTCATTGTTCATGGTTAGGAAACATAACCATCTTTGATTAACGAGCTAGTCAAGTAGAGGCATACTAGTGACACTTTGTTTGTCTATTTATTCACACATGTATTATGTTTCCAGTTAATACAATTCTAGCATGAATAATAAACATTTATCATGATTATAAGGAAATAAATAATAACTTTATTATTGCCTCTAGGGCATATTTCCTTCAGCTACTTGGTGAACTTACCTTCTGCTCGCTTCTACATGCTGCAAGATGGAGGTGGCCAGAAGCGTAGTCTTCGATAGGACTAGCTATCCCCCTCTTATTCCGGCATTCTGCAGTTCAGTCCACATATGATACCCTTATTCCATTTGATACCAATGCATACATATGTAGTGTAGCTCCTTGCTTGCGAGTACTTTGGATGAGTACTCATGGTTGCTTTGCTCCCTCTTTTCCCCCCTTTCTATACCCGATTGCTGCGACCAGACGATGGAGTCCAGGAACCAGACGCCACTGTTGATGACGACTACTACTACTCGGGAGGTGCCTACTACTACGTGCAGCCCGTTGGCGACGACCAGGAGTAGTTTAGGAGGATCCCAAGCAGGAGGCCTGTGCCTCTTTTGATCTGTATCCCAGTTTGTGCTAGCCTTCTTAAGGCAAACTTGATTAACTTATGTCTGTACTCAGATATTGTTGCTTCCGCTGACTCATCTATGATCGAGCTCTTGTATTTGAGCCCTCGAGGCCCCTAGCTTGTAATATGATGCTTGTATGACTTATTTTACTTATAGAGTTGTGTTATGATATCTTCCCGTGAGTCCCTGATCTTGATCGTACACGTTTGTGTGTATGATTAGTGTACGGTTGAAACAGGGCGTCACAAGTTGGTATCAGAGCCGACTGCCTGTAGGAATCCCCCTTTCCAACTCCTTGGCTGAAGTCGAGTCTAGTCATTGAAAAACTTTTACTAACATGGTTGTGCGGCTTACGGGCCCACGTCGCCATTGGGTGGTATTAGGATCTTGTACTCCTCATCTATACTCTGGGACTCTGATCTCTCTTCTATTCGGGTTAAATGAATTTTGCTAACTCTAACATTAGGATCTCGTGATCACTTCCACCCGGAGAGCCCCGTGTTACCGCTGACTGCGTGCTGCATTGAAGGATTCCGAAGATACCTTCTGATATTCTCTCGAGACCTTGTGCCCGTTGCTTTTGCAATTCCCTACCACTAAAATATCCCTATGGATAAATACTTACACCCGTCGTTCTTACTTTTATTCCAGTTGATCTTGTTATTACAAGATACCCCAATATTCTCTTTATTACTCCGAGAAAACTTTGTGCCTACTGCCTTGCAGTTCTTTGCCCCCTGAATACCCCTACGGATAATTTCTCACACTTATCGGGTATTCGCTCATCCCCATTTGATTCAAATATTTCACAAAAGTCGTCGAAGTACCATTCGATCTTCCGAAAATCATCGACTGCCTATTATTCTTGAAATTCTTGCTTGCTTTCATTATGGTTAATCCCATAGGTATAGTAATCTTCTTGGCAGCCCTTGTCACTATCATTTTGTGTCCATTGATTCAATATGTTGCGAATGCTCGCAATCCTCAATCAGATCCTAGAATTCATCCTTTCGTCTCAGACGACATATTAAGCACGAGCTGGATCTCGACCAATCAAATTGTTGCCGATTTTACCCCTAAGCTTACTCAACTTATCCATTCTTAATCAGAGCGTTTGCTTCTGATCCTTTGATTTGGAAATCATAATTCATTTGCATTTGAGCTTTGAATTAGTCGGTTGTTTCAATAATCCAATGCCTTTGCATTGTTACTTCCTCTGGTTGTGTGCCGATGCTCACATCAGCTCCGCTATGGACCGACAGATCCTTTAATGGATTTTACCCGACAACGTACTTCATATTCAATAACCTTATGAGCCTTCACTTGGATACATAATGCCTTTGGTAAATTGTATCCTCTACTTTCTCAACCTTGCTCTACTTTCGAGCTGGTGATATTTACTCTTGAAGCTTGTGGTATATGTTTCTAAGATGCCCCGATGGGTTGAACCAATGCCTTACCTAATCTATGTGAGCTCGAAAGATTTCACGGGCCATACTCACCTGGTATTTCACCAGGTAAAACTTTCAACACTAATGCCATAATTGAAACGATAAGTGAATGTAAGGTCGTGCTTTGGAGAAGTGGGAGTCGACCTTGAACTTTGTGTTCATGCCCATGGACCCGATGTGGAACTTATCATGGAAGCTTCTTGTATTAATAATGGTCCCCTTGTTATAAGTTCATCATGTATCTATGTTGGTCCTTTGCAACCGTGGTTCCGACCATGATTGATCATCTTTGATCCTTTTCTCGGGCAAGTCTAAGCACTTGTCTTCTGTGGATCAATACACCAGTCCAACCTTTACTTTGATCTTTCATCGAGTATTACACCCTGGTATCTCAAGATTATCACGGAACTGCATAACTTCTTATGAGTTCTTCTTCAAGTACTACATTCTCATTGATTCTAACTTTTCACGGGCTCTGAGTTATTAAACACTCAAAGACATCGATAACTAAATCGAGTTTGCACCGCGATTAAACAACTCTTGGTAACCTTCATTACTTATGAGTTTTAACTCGATCACGTCATTCCTAGCCTGCTCGGCTATATCATTCTCGTGCCGATTTTAACTATGCCACCTGGTCCTTAATCCCGGAGCACAACTTTCGACGATGAGCTAAACTTACGTCGATCTTTCTCATCATATCATTTCGTCTTGAACAGCAAGCTTGATTTCGAGTTTGTGTCATACCCTTGGCTCCCATAACTTTTCACTTCATCATCATTTGACTTGATGGCATCGCCGACCGATTACATCTTCGTGAAATCTCTCGACAACTGTGTCGTGATCATCATCAACATCCTAAGCTCTTCCAATATATATATATCGAATTCTTGATGGGAAATACCATCCTTGCCCCTCGATGATTCGTGTTATCATCAACCACTTTATTGTCTTCTGTTCAACACAAACTTGTTCGTGTTTTGTGTTATACCTTGAGATCATGCTACCTATGCCCATATTTCGGGTGCACCTTTCAATAAATGATTAACTGTGTATGTTTTCCTCGAGCATACCTCATTATATCATTTGATTTGACAAATGTTATCTCCTTGTTCACATAATTGTGGAGATCCATCCTTTTTGGATACCACGTTGAATTATCGCTGAGTCCATCAGCCACCTCCTCATCCTCTCCTTGGCTTAATGATGAACCCTTGTTCGGAACTCGCTTCCATAGTTCATTTCCTGAGAATCATATAATGTCATCTCGTCAATTTGTGTGCACCTTTTTCTTCTCAGGCATCACGAGTCTGACATATCCTGACACCAATCATATCTGAATCTCGAGCAGATATGATGGCTGGGACTCTGTCCAAGAGTCATAACTTTGGTCTTTAAATGACCCGATAAGGTGATGTCATGCCTAGCACACCTGACCGGAGGACCTAGTGTTATAGTTTCCTTTTTAACAAGGTTAACCATTTTTCCATGAGGAAATTGAATGCCTTGCTTAATAAGTTATCCTGATGGATCCTTCGTGTATCCGAAGTCTGATCTTCACTTGATGACCATGTCAATGCTATCTCGAAGCATGTCTATGTTACTCCGATTTTCAAAGAGAACATTTGAAGCCCAATGCTAAATGTTTCCTGCTCAACTATCCAAACACCGCGGCATGGGTAAAGTCATGAAATTTCTCTCCCCTTTCCTAAAGGGTTTTCTACATTATATCCTATCATGGATATCATGCTCTGTTTGTCCTTGGGAAGGATATACCCCTGAAGAATATGTTTAAACACATTTTCCTTTCCATTGTTCTATTTAATCTGATGATCACCTTTTCCTTTCCATTGTTTTGTTTAACCTTTCTGGTGATCTATATGATCTAAGCAGTAATATTCTTCTCCTTAAGTAAACACCTAGGTGTACAATCGTGACGGTAAGACCCTGTTACTATTGCTGTGACATTCCGGTAACCACCGATGGACGAGAACTTTGCCTGTTGGTCCGCCTCGTTCAACGAGCGGGAGAATGGTTCTCTTCGTCCCTCGCCCTTGGTACCGACGTTGTTTTCGACATAACTGACAGGCTACCCTTTGACATGCCTTGTTATCATGACCGTGAAAGATGTCACCACTCCTTCTACCTTTATCCCGTACGGTGGGCCCATAACCCATAGTTCCACAGGATCGAAACCTGATTCTCCTATACAACCCTGTTTATAATGGTTATTCCCCATGCTTGGCTTCGTATTTAATTCATGGGCCACCTTCCTAGTGCTCTATTCTGGTAGCAGACGTAATACTTACTCTCGCTACTCTGAACCCCTTTCTCACTCAGGTTCAGACCTCGAGCAACTATCTATCTGCTTGAAAATTCTTATTGCACCTTCGAACTTTACTCTTGATGTGTTTTAATTGTTCAACTCAAGAGGCACTCGTATGATCATTCATGGGTTAATCCCAGATTATTACCCTTATAGCATTCTGTCGTTGCCAATCTGCCCCATTACCTATTCGTAAGAACGATGGAACCCCCGAAGAAAGGATGAAGACTTCATAATGATGACCTGAAGCAGTGGAATGAAGACATCATTGTAATGGATTGAGCTCTTCGAGAAAAGCAACCAAGACCGAGGAGATTCGTTAGAATTACCTAAACAGACCCTTTCCCCTTACTCCGGTCCTAAATCTCGGGACGAGATTTCTTGTAGTGGAGGAGAATTGTGACGCCCGGATAATCAAGCTACAGTAATCCCCTCTTAATGATGCCATGTCATTGCGGTAATTTGCTAAACCTCACTTTGATCCAAACCTGATTCAAATTAAATTTAAAATAAAGTCAAACTATTATTTCTTCAAACGGTAAAACAAAAATGTTTGGTGGGTTGCAAATATTCACTAACAATTTGTCATGAAATAATTAAAAAATTTCAAAATATTAAATTGCCCCTAGGTATTAAAACAGTGGACCAACAACACCTTTTTATCCCATTTAAAAATAAACTCAAACTTAATAAATTATTTTGAACCCCAAACTTGTTGTGGCAGTGCACAATAATGCATAGTAATTATATGGCAAGGTTTAACATTTTACAAAAATATTTTGATGCTAAAAGAAAATACAAAACAATAGCTAAATAAATAAACAAAAAGTAAATGGAAAAATACTAATAAACAGAAAAGAAACCTAATCTACTGGGCCCCTTGGCCCATTTAGCAAAAAAGGCCCAACCGGCCAAAAGGCCCAACCGGCACCCCTACTTCCCTTATCTCCCCATCCCCGAAACCCTACCCCCACTCGCCCATCCCACTCCCCACACACTCCCCCCACTCCCCGACCCCCTTCTGGATCGGGGCACGACCGCGTCGACCACGCCCCACGGCACCCCAACATCGGCGCCACCGCAACAGTGCCGTCCGGTCACCACCGCCTACC
>NC_041382.1:213108760-213165465 GCF_002162155.2 Triticum dicoccoides | reverse complement strand
CCTGTGAGCACGCGCCCTCCTGCCCTCCCCTCTTCCCCTGTCACCGCGCGCCCGAGCCGTTCCCCCGCCGTCGCCTCGCCGTACACGGCTGCCCGACCGTGCCCTGCGCGATGCAACTTCCTGCTCGGCCGCGGCGCCCCGCCCGCGCGGCCCAGCTTCGCCCGCCACTGCGCTGCTCGCCGCTAGCCCCCGCACGCATGGCCGCCTCTTACCGGGCCTCTGCGCCCCGCCCACCTGCCATCGCGCCCCCCTCAGCTTCGGCCGGCCTCGCTGCGCCGCCCTGCACCGGCCACGGTCGCCGGTGTTGGACCACACGCCGTCCCCTTCCCCCTGACCGCGCGCTAAGGCGCCCAGCGCACGCGCCTGCACGACCGGGGCGAAGCCCCGGTTAGCCCAGCGCCCGCGCCCGTTAAGGCCCTGACTCTATGACACGAGGGGCCCACACCCTAGAACGTTTCCATAAAAAGGAGTAAAAATATATAATGAAAATAAAAATAATTAATTAATTAATTAATTGAAGAATTAATTAACTTAATTAATTTTGATTAATTAAACTGAACAACTAATTAAACTAATTAACCTGTTTAATTAGTCTTAGTCAATGACAGTAGGACCCACGCGTTAGTTTGACCCAGTCAACTGGCTGGTTGACTGATGATGTCGTGCTGATGTCATGCTGACGTCAGAAATGTATTTTAGAACTAAATTAATTCTGTTAATTCTAGAAAATGATTTAAAACTTAAAAAATTAATATAAAAGAAACCATAGCTCAGATGGAAAAACTTTGTACATGAATGTTGCTCAGAACGACGAGACGAATCCGGTTACACAGCCCGTTAGTCCGCCACACATCCCTAGCATGGCAAACACACAACTTTCCCCTTCCGGTTCATCTGTCCGAAAATGCC
The DNA here is from genome assembly GCF_002162155.2 of Triticum dicoccoides. Lineage (NCBI taxonomy): Eukaryota > Viridiplantae > Streptophyta > Magnoliopsida > Poales > Poaceae > Triticum > Triticum dicoccoides. The sequence goes on along the minus strand of NC_041382.1, from coordinate 213,164,556 downwards.
AAACACCGGGAATACTTTCTCAGATGTTTTCCCCCTTCACCGGTACCACCTCATACCGCGTTAGGGCACCGCTAGCACCGATACTTGTCATGTCATGCATCGCTATGCATCTGTTTGCTTAATATTTATTGTTTCTTCCCCCTCTTCTCTCGCTAGACACCGAGATCAACGCCGCTGCTACCTAGTACGACTACGGTGTTGACGACACCTCTCTCTTGCCAGAGCAACTAGGCAATCCCCCCCTTGATCACTAGATATCGCCTACCCTTCTCTTTACTGCTTGCATTAGAGTAGTGTAGCATGTTATTGCTTTCCGTTAATCCTATCCTGATGCATAGCCTGTCTTTGCTACTACTGTTGTTACCTTTACCTGCAATCCTAAATGCTTAGTATAGGATGCTAGTATTTCATCAGAGGCCCTACATTCTTGTCCGTCTGCCATGCTATACTACTGGGTCGTGATCACTTCAGGAGGTGATCACGGGCACTTATACTATATACTGTTACATAATTATGTTTTCTGTTCGGAGATGGGGGCTGAAGGGGCAGGTGGTTCCATCCAGGTAGTGATGGGCCTGGGTTCCCGACAGCCCCCTGATGGTTACTTGTGGCTGAGGGACAGGGCAGGTTGAGACTACCTAGGAGAGAGGTTGGCCTGACCCTGGTCGTCATCCGTGGTTACTTCAAAATAACACGCTTAACGAGATCTGGGTATTTGATCTGAGTCTGGCCACTGGCCTATACACACTAACCATCTACGCGGGGACAGTTATGGGCACTCGACGTCGTGGTATCAGCCGAAGCCTTCATGGCGTCAGCAACTGAGCGGCGCGCGCTGGATTGAACTAGAACGCCTGATAGGCTAGGTCTGCTTCCGGCCGCCCTCGCAACATGCAGGTGTGCAATGCGCGATGGGCCCAGACCCCTGCGCCATAGGATTTAGACCGGTGTGCTAACCTCTCTGTTGTGCCTAGGTAGGGCTGCGACGTGTTGATCTTCCGAGGCCGGGCATGACCCAGGAAAGTGTGTCCGGACAAAGGGGATCGAGCGTGTTGGGAAATGTGGTGCACCCCTGCAGGGAAGTTAATCTATTCGAATAGCCGTGATCTTCGGTAACAGGACGACTAGGAGTTGTACCTTGACCTTATGACAACTAGAACCGGATACTTAATAAAACACACCCTTCCAAGTGCCGGATACAACTGGTGATCGCTCTCTCACGTGGCGACGTGGGGAGGATCATCGGTTAGGATTATGCTACACGATGCTACTTGGTGAACTTACCTTCTGTTCGCTTCTACATGCTGCAAGATGGAGGTGGCCAGAAGTGTAGTCTTCGATAGGACTAGCTATCCCCCTCTTATTCCGGCATTCTGCAGTTCAGTCCACATATGATACCCTTATTCCATTTGATACCAATGCATACATATGTAGTGTAGCTCCTTGCTTGCGAGTACTTTGAATGAGTACTCAAGGTTGCTTTGCTCCCTCTTTCCCCCCTTTCTATACCCGATTGCTGCGACCAGACGATGGAGTCCGTGAACCAGATGCCACTGTTGATGACGACTACTACTACTCGGGAGGTGCGCAGGAGGCCTGCGCCTCTTTCAATCTGTATCCCAGTTTGTGCTAGCCTTCTTAAGGCAAACTTGTTTAACTTATGTCTGTACTCAGATATTGTTGCTTCCGCTGACTCGTCTATGATCGAGCTCTTGTATTCGAGCCCTCGAGGCCCCTGGCTTGTAATATGATGCTTGTATGACTTATTTTATTTGTAGAGTTGTGTTATGATATCTTCCCGCGAGTCCCTGATCTTGATCGTACACGTTTGTGTGTATGATTAGTGTACGATTGAAACGGGGGCGTCACAACCGTGCAGGGCCATCCCTTGGCAACTTGGGTTACGTCGGCTCCTGTACGCTTAGCTTATCCGGTGTGCCCTAGGAATAAGGTATGTGCAGCTCCTATCGGGATTTGTCGGCACAACGGGTGGTCTTGCTGGTCTTGTTTTACCATTGTCGAGATGTCTTGTAACCGGGATTCCGAGTCTGATCGGGTCTTCTTGGGAGAAGGAATATCCTTCGTTGACCGTGAGAGCTTGTGATGGGCTAAGTTGGGACACCCCTGCAGGGTTTTGAACTTTCGAAAGCCGTGCTCGCGGTTATGGGCAGATGGGAATTTGTTAATGTCCGGTTGTAGAGAACTTGACACTTAACTTAATTAAAATGCATCAACCGCATGTGTAGCCGTGATGGTCTCTTTCCGGCGGAGTTCGGGAAGTGAACACGGTTTTGGAGTTATGTTTGTGCGTAAGTAGTTTCAGGATCACTTCTTGATCACTTCTAGTTCACGACCATGCTTTGCTTCTCTTCTCGCTCTCATTTGCGTAAGTTAGCCACCATATATGCTAGTGCTTGCTGCAGCTCCACCTCACTACCTTTTTCCTACCCATAAGCTTAAATAGTCTTGATCTCGCGGGTGTGAGATTGCTGAGTCCCCGTGACTCACAGATTACTTCAAACAGTTGCAGGTGCCGATGATAATTGTGCAGGTGACGCAACCTAGCTCAAGGAGGAGCTCGATGAAGACCGTATTTGTTGTGTTGTTTCGTTTCCAGTTGATCAGTAGTGGAGCCTAGTCGGGGCAATTGAGACCTAGCAATAGGGGTTGTCTTTCTTTATTTGGTTCCGTAGTCGGACCTTGATTGTATCTGGATGATGTAATGCTATATTTATGTATTGTGTGAAGTGGCGATTGTAAGCCAACTCTTTATCCCTTTCTTATTCAGTACATGGGATGTGTAAAGATTACCCCTCTTGCGACATGCCTACTATGCGGTTATGCCTCTAAGGCATGCTCCGACACGTGGGATATATAGCCGCATCATGGGTGTGACAGTCCCTTAGTGGAATCACGGCATCTTGCATTGTGCGAGGGCGTGAGGAGATTACAGTGGCCCTAGTGGCTTCTTGGGGAGCATTGTGCCTTCACACTGCTCCAAACGGAGATTAGCATCCGCAAGGGTGTGAACTTCGGAATACATCGTCGTCTCCGCGTGCCTCGGTTATCTCTTACCCGAGGCCTTTACTTATGCACTTTACTTTGTGATAGCCATATTGTTTCTTGTCATATATCTTGATATCACCTAGTAGTTTATATTGCTTAGCATAAGTTGTTGGTGCACATAGGTGGGCCTAGTTGTTGTAGGTTTGGTGCTTGACAAATTAACCGCTAGGTTTATTCCGCATTTGTTCAAGCTTAAACCGTAATTATTTTAAAGCGCCTATTCATCTCCCCTCTAGGCGACATCCACAATCTTTCAGCGCCGACCTCATAAGTCTCCACCAGCCTGCCCCAACCTCACAACTCGTCGCGATGATCTGCGGCAACTTCCTCATCACCCACATGCCGGAAGACTGCGTCATCGACGGCTTCACCTTTGACGACAGCACCGACCAGGTTGACGTCGTTTTGATCTCACACAACGAGAGCAGCAACTATGAGTTGATATCCCTCATCGATGATGACGAACACGCGGGGCTGCTACTATTCTAGAAGCCACAGACTTGCTCTTGGAGTCATCCGAAGGAACTGGGGACATCCAGCCGAACTCTAGGGAGGCCTCCCAGACTAAGGCCCGCAGGCAGTATCGCAAGAAGTAATAATGACTGAAATAGTGGGCACAACCACGGGCTCGACGGGCCAGGTACCACCCGCAGCGACCTCAACAATAACAAGCGCGGGGCTCGTCGCCCCACATCTCCCAGTCTCCGAGCCGTAGGCCGCTAGAACAAATAGATATACGACACTGATAGTCACCACACAGCAACTGGGCTACATGGCTACGTCAGGATTCACACCTCCAAGAACAATGAAAACAATAAAGTTTTGTAAGAAACAATGAATTAGTGGCATTGATATTACCTTCTAAGAACAAAGAAAATTATATAAAAAAACTTGCACACGATTTCGCTGAAATTCCACTTTTAAAGTATGATGAGGGCACGACCTCGAACGCGCCGCTGATTTGGCCCGATCTTTCACGATGCAACAACCTCGAGCAAATTCCACCGACGAAAGCTCCCAATTACGCGAGCGATACACGCAACCTGAAGCTATGGTAACAACAACTGACAAGCAATACCTCGGTTGACAAGGCACCTCCCGTCGGAGTAGAAGTAACCGACACGTAATCCGTCGTCGCCGACGGACCTCAAGCCAATAGCTAGCAAATCCTCAATCACGAGAATCCTCTCGGCAAAGTGTAATCTTCTTAGGGCCCATTCAGAAGCTGCCTCGCTTCCCAAGTGGCCAGCTTCTTGGCCAGCCAGCTTCTCACGGGAAGCTATATGCGTTCGGCAGCAGCGGCAGCTTCCCATCCGTCAACGTGGGCCAGAAAGAAGAGGACCCCACAGGGCGAGGACGCTGGTTCGCTCCTCTCATATCGAATCATTATGCATGCCACTTCAGAAGGGCATTGAGATGTAATAAAGTGCAACTTCTGCTTCTGGTTTTCGCGAAGCTAGGCTCGAGTAGCTCCTGAAAATTGCACTACGGCCAGAATTGCTCCGCGGAGCAGGCTTCTCAAAGCTGCGGCATTCGGCCAGCTTCCCGCCCGCTTCCGGAGAAGCGCGGAGACGAAGCGCTTCAGAACGTGCCCTTAATAACCGAAAATTTCACAAAGATAAACAAGACGAACGCCCAGAAGGCCGCTTCATAGTCGATACACGACGTTGTCTAAACTCTAGAAAATAGTCTAATCCCTAAAAGTCTCAATAGTATATAATATATATAGCCTAGGATACAAACCGACTCTTATTGGTCGGCCAAAAAAGAGGCATGCAGGCCATATTACGTAATTAAGTTAACCTCTGTTGCGTGATTTGTTACACCGCAGCTGATCTCCTTGGCGTGTACGTTCTGATCTTCTATTTTTATTTTCCTTTTCCAAACGTACATAGTTGGTTGACTTTTTTTTGAATCAAGAGCTTCATTGATTTAAGTAGCGGGAGTACATTCCTTCATCACACAAGCCGTGAGGAAGGCTAGAACATAATTTATCCAAAGACATCGTCTCATAGAGGAATTACAGAATTTAGCGCAAAGATGTGCTAATTCATTCGCCTCTCTCGGAATAAATTTTAAGCGAAACTCCTCAAAACTCCGGCAAAGCTCTTGAATTTCTTTCATTGTGGTCACAATCTCCGAACGATCAATATCTGGAGAATTCCACAACTTCACCAAACTCTGGGCATCAATTTCAACTATCACCTTTCTGTACCCAAGGTCCAAAGCAAGCTGGGTACCATCTCGAATTGCAAATGATTCCATTGCCATAGCAGAGAGACCATGCTCATAGCATATTGCCTGAGCTCGTACTAGTTTTCCTTCATGGTCCCGGACGCATAATCCAGTGCCTCTTTGATGTGTATCAACATCAAATGCTGCGTCAACGTTTATTTTCAGGTAAGACTGGTCTGGTGGCTTCCATTTGTGTTTCTCTTTTGGAATTACTGTCAACTGCTGCTTTCCAGTCTCTGTTAGTTCATAAGCAACATCAGTAGCCCATTTCACCGACTGCATCAGTGATCTTGAGCTCTCTCCGTGCGTACGTGCATTTCTCTCCGTCCATACGGCCCATGCACCGCAAAGAATAACACATGCTTCAGTTTTCTGTACTTTGATTCCTTCCACCAAATCCATAGCCCAGGTTTCACGGTGTAGCTCTGGTACTTTGATGGACATATTGTTCTTTATTTCTAGCCAGAATAGCTTAGCCCATGTGCACTTAAAGAGGGCGTGCCTAATACTCTCTTCTTGCCCACATGCCTGACAGAAACCAATATGTTCAATATGCCTAGAACGTAAGACAGCTCGTGAAGGGACAAAACCCTTGATCACTCGCCACCAGAAGTTTCTAATGTTCGGTGGAACTTGGAGGCTCCATAATTTCTTCCAGAGTAGCTTGTCCGGTCCGCTTGCACTTGATGCTGCTTCCACATCTCGTCGCCGTTCAATCATCAATTTATAGCAGGATCGTACTAAGAAGTTTCCAAATCTGTACAGAAACCATGACCAGAAATCTTCCTCTGCTCTGCCCATTGGGATCCTGGCTATCATCGATACATCTGGTTCTACAAAATTAGCTTCTAACTTCTGCATATCCCAGCCACCATTATCTTGATTAACCAGTTCTTCCACCAGGGTCACAGTTGTAGTTGGGAGTTTAACCAATGGGCATTTATCATGGCTCTCAGGCACCCAAGGGTCCTCCCAGATCCTAATAGTGTTGCCGTCGCCCACTCTTTTGATCAGCCCTTTCTTTAATGCTTCTCGACCATGCAAGGTGGCCCGCCAAGTATGTGAAGCATTTCTTTTATTTCTAGCTTCCATAAAATCACAACCATGAAAATATTTGCCTTTTAGTAACCTTGCACAAAGTGAATCAGGGTTTGTGAGAAGCCTGCACCCCTGCTTAGCGAGCATAGCTTGGTTAAAAATCTGAATGTCTCTAAATCCCATGCCTCCTTCGCTCTTCGGGATGGCTATGTCAATCCACTTCTTCCAATGCATTTTCCACTTCTTTTCATCTCCTCCCCACCAGTACCGAGCTAATATGCTAGTTATCTTCTTGCACATGTTCTTTGATAAATGGAAACAACTCATCGAGAAAGTCGGGACCGCTTGACCAACAGATTTAACAAGTACCTCTCGACCAGCAGTATTAAGCAATTGTGGAGTCCATCCTTTACACAGCTTTTTAAGTGATGAGACAATTCCTTCAAATTGTTCATCCATGGACCTACCAAGAGCAGTAGGTAATCCAAGGTATTTTTCCATTAATGCTTCAGTAGCAATACCAGATCCTTCATGCATCCTTGCCTTCATATCATCATCACAGTTTGTACTGAAAAAATTGCAGATTTTGTTCGGTTAACAAGTTGGCCCGACCCTCGTCTATATATCTCAAAAATATCATGAATTCTTCTTGCTCCTGCATGTGATGCCTGTGTGAAGATGAGGCAATCATCTGCAAATAGTAGGTGAGTAATCCATGGGGCGTGGATACCCACCCTTATGCCTCTTCTCAAGTGCCCTGTACCAACAGATTTAAGTAGGCTTGTTAGTCCTTCAGAGCAAAGTAAGAATAAATAGGGTGAAATGGGATCCCCTTGGCGAAAGCCCCTTGTAGGTTTGAAAATCTGAGAGAATTTCCCATTCACCCGAACTGAGAAGGACACTGATTCCACACAGGCCATTATCCTGTCAATCCACATTTGTGCAAAACCCAATTTATGCATTATAGCCCTCAAGTAGCTCCACTCTACCCTGTCATATGCTTTCGCCATATCTAGCTTGACTGCACAATCTCCAGTCTTACCCTTTTTCCTCATCAAATAATGTATGCACTCGTAGGCCGTTAGAACATTATCCGAGATGAGCCTCCCAGGCATAAAAGCGCTCTGTTCCTCGGATATTATTTCATCTAAGATTGGACGGAGCCGGAGCGCTAGAACCTTGGAAACTAACTTGTATAGCACATTACATAACGAAATAGGGCGAAACTGAGTTAAGTTCTGCGGGTTTTTAACCTTTGGAATAAGGACCAGTACAATGCTGTTAACCACCTCGGGCATAACCCCCATTTCAAAAAACTGTCGAATAGCATTACAGACCGAGTTCTTCAAAATATGCCAATGTTTTATATAGAACCCAACCGTGAAACCATCAGGACCCGGTGACTTGTTCAGATGCATCATAAACAAAGCTCGCTCCACTTCAGTGTCAGTTATGGGTGTGCACAGTCTCTCATTCATCGCATCACTCACCTTTTCTTCAACATATGCAGTGATCTCCTCCAGATGAGTATCTAACTGGGCCGTAAAGAGGGATTGATAAAACTCACTTGCTGCACCCTCCAACTCTGCCTGGGCCGTAATTGTTCTGCCATCATTTAACTGAAGTGACTTGATTTTATTAACTCGTGCCCGCTCTCTTGTCTGTGCATGGAAAAAACCTGTATTTCGGTCGCCCTCAGCAAGCCAGGTCACTCTCGAGCGTTGTTTCTCCATCGCCTCTTCTCTTGATAGCAATTCAGAAATTCTCCTAACTAACCTTCTTTCCTCTGTAGTCGGACCTTGCCACAGTGAATTTTCTCTCAGGTATTCTAGCCTTTGGCGCATAGATTTTAGTTGTTTTTTCACGAAGCCAAATTCTTCTCTGCTCCAGCTTCTCAGCCTATCTCTCACTCCTCCCAATGCATCTGAGACTTCTTGCAGGCTACCACTCGTCGGTACCCAGTCATCTTCCACTGTTTGGATATAATTTACATGTCTGGTCCACGCATTCTCAAACCTGAACGGCCTATTTCCTCCTTCAGCTTGTGCCCAGTCTGATTTGGTAATAGAAATTATCAACGCACAGTGGTCCAACTCCGTGGTCTCTACATGGGTGATCGAAGAATTATCAAACAACTCCATGAATTGATCATCTCCCAAACCCCGATCCAACCTGACTTTGATGTTCCTGTTGCCATCTTGTCTATTGTCCCAAGTGTATGGAAGGCCTGAAAAGCCCAGGTCAGTAAAGCGACAATAATTAACTGCATCACGAAACCCCTCCATTTTTCATTCTTCCCTTTGTACACCTCCAAACTGTTCATTTTCATCCAGCACCTCGTTGAAGTCTCCGGCACACAACCATGGTTGATCATACTCATTTCTAAGGAACGTTAACAGTTCCCAGCTCCTTTTCCTCCTTGATCTCATCGGATCCCCATAGAATCCTGTGAATCGCCACTCCCTACTTCCCGTGGCATCGTTCTGAACAAAAACATCGATGTGTGTCCTACTATAGGATTTTAGGGAGACCACTGAATCGCTATTCCAAAATAATACCAGGCCTCCGCTCAATCCCTCACTACTGACACCAAAACCATGCCTGAAACCCAATCGGAATCTCATCTCCTACGCTCTCGTAGCAGACAATTTGGTCTCCGAGAGAAAAAACCAAACCGGGGCGATGCAACTGTACCAAGTTGCAGATTTCATGAACTGTCTCGGACCGCCCGCAGCCCTGACAGTTCAGGCTTAAAATATTCATTGCGCCCGGCGGTCACTCACGAAGAGTGCCGCCGATCTTGCATTATCATTATCCGAGTTTTCACTTCCATTTACTCCATCATCCTCCCCTTTATGTTTCTTTCTGTTTGCATTTTTCTGGGGTGTAGAGGATGGCCCCTTCTCATTGCTGCCATCAAACATCTCAACCATGTTGGAAACCTTAGATTTTGGGTCTACCACAACCATAGATCGTTGGGGGCTTGGCATCCCTCCTGACACAGAATCAGCTGCCAACCTCTTCCTTACACTGTGCTCCTTCTCAACCATATCCACTTCCAGGCCTAATGAAGCAGTGTCCTGCTGCACGGATATCTTATCTGTAGGTTCCCCCTAAACCCCATATGATGCATTCCATCTCCAGCTAGTATGGCCATCATAACTCGTGTTTGCTCCATTTGAGCGCGACCACTCAGGATCATTTCCATCTTTACCTGCAAACCCTCTGCCGAAAGGAGCTCTCCCTCGGCCTCGACATCTTCCTGCTCCGGCACCGCGGCTAGATCTATGTTGCTTCCATTCATCAGCCATCATAAAGTCTCCCCACTCAAACTTGGACACGTCATGTTCACCCGTCCCACATTCCTCATGCCAATGCCCGATCAATCCACAGTAGTTGCAGAAGATCGGCATCTTCTCATAATGGACTTGATACCAATCTTTCTTGCCCCCTTGGTAATTGAGACAAAACGCTCCAGCCTCTTATGCACATTAAGGTTTGCCTTTATCCTTACAAACTTGCCGACATAACCCGCCGGTAATTGTATCTGCACCTCCAGGATTTCTCCTATCTTTCTGCACATTCCTTTTATCACAGCGTCATGAAGATAGTTGTCCGACAATTTCAAGATTCTTGCCCATACTACAACCCTGTCCAGACTGATTGATTTGGGATTCGTAAATCCATCGTACTCCTTCAAGATCACCGCCTGATTCCTGAAAAGCCACGGTCCATTAATCATCGCCATGTTCCAATCTCCGAGGCATCCAAACTGTACTGTAAACAAATTATTCTCAATCATCCTCCAACGCACACCTTTTGCCGGATTCCACGCAGACCTCATATCCACGTAAAGGGCCGACGGACTAAACCCCTTAGTAGTATGAACCCTAGCAATAGCTAGCCACTTTGCTTGGATCTTTGGGACCTCCGGATCATCTTCCCACACGAAGTCATCTCCATCATCTTCATGCAAGTCAAGTCTCGCTAGTAGATCGTCTACATCCTCAACTTCCTTTCCCTTCCCTCTGTCACTTCCTTCCGCTGCCATGTCGTAGATCTGGGACCCTTTGCTCCCCACTGCCCTTGTACATGAATACTGCTCCTCTTCCTATTTTTCCTCCATGGTTTTCACGTCCCATTATTTCTCCAAAGACATCCATGATATTCTTTTGCACGTTGGTCAGGAAACAAACTACTCTTTCCTACTTTTGTGCGTGCATACACGTGCATGGACTCCTTTAAACTAGCAACGCTCTCACATTTAACATGCACTCTTTCTTTTTGTATAATTGGCATAAATCCTAAACCACATAGAATACGCAAGGTTTCATCTTTTCCTTTGCTAAGATGTGTCATCTCCTTCATAATTTGTTCATCCTCGTTTCTATAAACTTTCTTTCCGACATCTGCCTCATCCACATGCATTGTAGCCGCCTCATCCATAATATTATCTGTTTGCACCCCTTTGTCGACGACTGCCGAAGTCGCGTGCAACCCCTTATCATTGACCGACGTACTCACCATGACCTCCTAGTGTACTAGTCATATTTGCGGTAGGGCATGCCACAACAAAGTATCCAAAGAATAATAATATAATAGTACAATTTTTGCATATATTTTAATGTTTTATAGTATATGTGTGTATACATTTACACTCATCCAACATCCAAAAAATACGCACAAAAGGAAAAAAACCGACTAATAAAGTAAAACAAAAAAAAAGCTGAAACCGAAAAGAGCAAAGGGGGAGAGGGAGGGTTTGGTCGCACAGGAATTAACTAACCCAAATATGTGGTCATTAAAAAAACTCAGCCCAAAACACATCACAGAACAGAACAGCAAAAAGAGCAAACATCTCATAACAGAAATCAACGGAAAAAATTGACTGTCCGAAAATAACTTTTTAGGCCACTGGTAGCTAAAGTGATGCCAAAAATGTGCATGGCAAAAATACCAATGTAAAGAAAGAAAACTCGACTAAATAATATAACAAAAAGCAAAAGCAGAAACACCTACAAATAAAAAAACATGCAATGAGTAACAAGCTTCAAGCCAAATAGAAATGCAAAATAAAAAATTCAGCCTAAGGAAAATAGACTTATCAAAACAGGGGCATGTCAAAATGAATTCTAAGGAAAATTTCACTCACCCGAGCAAGTCAAAATCAGCTTAAAAAGCTGTGAAACAACACAAGAAAACAAAACAACACAAATCTTGACAAAGGAATCAACCGTCAGAGAATAGATTTACCCAAATTTGAAAATCATGTGACTTGCATATAGCTAAAATGGTTGAGAAAACCAGCTTTTTCTATGTTTACTGAAACTTTCTAAAGTCCCCATTGACTACTGACTGAGATTAGTATCAGTTGATGAGATTTTAAGAATCTTAGTCGATTTTGAATTAGCAAAACCATTTTGGCGAGTTCTGTTTTGTAAGAGGCATAAAGGTGAGTGGGATTAATATCTGGCTAGGTCGGAGGATACGCTGAAGGTTCTAAATTTAATAAATCTTAAGCATACAGTTTACTTTCTGAACTCAACCGAAAAAAAGAATGAATAAAGAATCGAAACTATACAAAACTATGAAAAACACCTACGAAGTCAGACATGCATGTACACACGTATTTGTACATTTGTCTTCAGAGCGTGCTGCATTTGGCGGGAGCGAACGACAGCGTCTCCTTGTGGATGTCGTAGAGTAGGTGAACGTTCTGCTGCTGGTAGTTGCCGAGCGTGCTCATCGCGCCAACGGTCTGGTTCCGCATTGCCAGGCACCACACCCCGGACCCCAAGATCATGTAGTTGTCCACCGGCAGCACCATGTCCGCGCCGTCGAAGTGCAACGTCATGCTCGGCATGGTCGGCGGCGTCGACGTCTCGGACGTCAGCGCGAAGCACAGGTCCAGCCCCGTGGAGTCCGACCCGTCGGCCACCGGCAGCGTCACTAGGGACTCAATCGCGGCGCGGACCTGCTGGTATGCCGCGTCGACAAGCGACGTGATCGTCGTGCCGGAGTCGATGATGAGCCCGCCGGTGCCGTCGGCCCGCAGGGCGAACGCGTTGGGATGGATGGCCAGCGCCGTCGTGCCGATCGATATGCCCGTCAGGTTCAGGTAGTAGTACGTGCTCATGGGCGCCTTCGATGGGCTGGCCACAAACGGCGTCGTACGGACCCCGGTGGCGTTGAGCGCCGCCGACGGCCCGAGGAGGAGCGTGCTGGTGCTGTTGGCGTCCTGGAATGGCGTGAGGCAGTAGGAGAACATGCCGGCGCCGAGCTGCGAGACGAGCGACATGCTTCCCCTGCCCAGCCCGACGAGGCCGGCTGAGCCGTTCCAGTCGTCGCTGCTGGCGTTGCTGCAGCCGAAGGCGATGCCGGGGACGCGGGTCTGGTCCGCGGGCGTCGAACCGAACGTGAACGTCTCCACGCTCTGGATGCCCGCCGTCCACCCCGTGCCGTACGTCTGGTTGTACATGCAGGAGCAGCCAGGCGGCGGGCTCGGCCCGGCCAGCGCGGCGCACATGCTCACCGAGCTGTCGCAGGGGAGCACGCCGAACGTGGTGGAGCTCGACGGGTTGTACAGCTGCCCGGCCTGCTTGAAGCACTGGCTGCCGCAGGGCGCGCACTGCGTCCAGATGAGGTCGCTGCCCGTGTCGGCGATGGCAGGGTAGGACAGCGGCGGCGTGCCGATGGACAGCGTCATGATGTACTCCCCGCCGTTCGGCAGGTCCTTCCGGGTTGGCGCGGCGACGGTGCGGCCGCCCGACGACGCGAGCTCCCGGGCGAACCGGGCGTGCCGATGCATGTCCCGGCGCAGGGCGCCACGCACGAACTCGGTGGCGGAGACATCGGGGTTGGAGTGGACGCGCGTCAGCCCGACGCGGACGGCGGCGGCATTGGAGGCCCGAGCTGCAGAAAGGATCAGGAGGAGCACAGCGAGCGACGCCATGTGCGCACACGATGTCTCGAGCTAGACGATCGACGCAGTAAACAAGAATGGAATATGTAGTGAAATGGTTTCAGGATTATATACGAGAGATCCTGTGATGTGCATGCGATGAGCCGGCGACACTTGTTCGTAGTACGTACTTGGTCAAGCACAGCATGCTGCGCTGGTCTTTTTGGTGTGTTGCCGGGAAATAACTGCAAAAGGTTTATCCTGTGATTATTGTCACATCATCACGCCAAGAGAGTGATGCATACGATTACGTGCAGGTGCAGGCCAAAGTTTGAGGGATTAGGTGAGCTATTTGTTCGGCGTGCGAGGGAATAAGAATTCAAACTTGCCTCCTAAATTGGCTGAGACTCGTGGTCGCCGGATAATTGCGCTCGCTCGTCAAAGCCGTCATGGTCCGAAAGCACGTAAGATGCATGAATTGACTGAATCAATCGGATACTAATTAAGTGAGAGAACCGCGTTGAGGGAGCGCGCGCCTGCAAACTCCTGTTGCAATGCGTCATCGTCAACCAGAGATAAAATGATAAGGAAAAATTGGTGATATGTGCAAACGTCAAACGACCGTTTCTTTGCTGATGAAAGGTACTCAAATATTTCGGTTGTCAACCTAGTTATATATCCTAAACCATATTAATGTGCACACCCAACCCAAACGTGACCCGTTATCCATCGAACCAACCAGAAACAACACATGTCACTTAAACTTTTTCAGGATCCTCAGACTTTTTCAGGAGTACGCACCTCCTCGGGCGCGCTCCGCGCCATTCGATACAGCCGCATTGCGCCACGCTGCATGTCCGGCGCCCTCCTCCTCTGTCCGATCGCGTAATCCCGTGTTTCACCGCCACGACGGCTCTGGGGATCTATGACCTGTGGATCGCTGATGCTTGTGGGGCCCTTTGTGTAGTGTGTTATGCTTTGCCATTGCATGTGCGTTTCCGGGTAAGAGTAGGTGTCGTCATGTCCTAAGGATCGCTTGGAGATGGGTTCTGGTCGGCATTTTTTGGGTCCGGTGCCCGAGGTGTGCCCGTAGATTGTCAGTGGTGAAAGATATCAAACGTTCCTACTTCATTGAGGAAGCCGCGTGGTGTTTATATTGATATGTGGCCGCAGCCCTTGGCTTGGCGTACAAGATGATATAAGAGGAGTTTGAGATGAATACAAGAGAGAGAAGGAGGTTGAGATTACAACACGTATATTCTAACACCCTCTCTTAATCTCAACTAACCTAAATTAAGATTATTCTTGAATTCTTCAAATGGTCTTGCTGGTAAAGCTTTTGTAAAACCATCGACCACTTGATCTTTGGAAGGAATAAATCGAATCTCAAGTTTCTTTGCTGCAACTCTTTCTCGCACAAAGTGAAAATCAATTTCTATGTGCTTTGTCCTGGCATGGAATACTGGATTTGCAGACAGATATGTTGCTCTCAAATTATCACACCATAAACATGAGATACGATTCTTCTTGATCCCCAATTCTTCAAGAAGTGATTCAACCCAAATGACTTCAGCAGTTGCATTTGCCAAAGACTTGTATTCAGCTTCTGTACTTGAACGTGATACAGTAGCTTGCTTTCTAGCACTCCAGCAGATAAGATTAGATCCAAAGAACACTGCAAAACCTCCAGTTGATCTCCTGTCATCACTACATCCTGCCCAGTCAGCATCAGAGAATGCACTCACGAGAGAGGAATTAGACCGTTCGAAATGAAGTCCTATTCCCATAATATGTTTCACATATCTTACAATCCTCTTGACAGCTGACCAATGTGCAGAAGTAGGTGCATGAAGATATTGACAAACCTTGTTGACAGCAAATGAGATATCTGGACGTGTAAGAGTTAGATATTGTAGTGTTCCAGTACTCCTATCGTGGAATTATCACGGCAGATGTTCTAGCAAAAGGACTTAGTCGTAGGGCCTCCTATCGTGGAATTATCACGGCATGTGTTCTAGCAAAAGGACTTAGTCGTAGGGCCATCGCAACTAGGAAGCTTAAAGGGGTTAAGCACGAGAGGTTTTATACTAGTTCGGCCCCTTGCGATGAAGGTAAAAGCCTATGTCTAGTTGTGTTAGAATTGCTGGTGTTTTGATGACCAAGGAGCGAATCCGCCGGCTTGGTTATCGATCTGTTGATTCTTGCCCTAAGCCGCCGCCAAGTCGTCCCCTTATATACACGGGTTGACGCCTGGCGGCCTATAGAGTCCCGGCCGGCTCATAAAACGTGTCTGGCTTGGTGACTTATTTTATATGCCTTTCTTTACAAGTCTTTTCTTACATACGGCGGTATACAATATTGGGCCTTAAGCCGCCTCTGGGCTTAGGCCTTCTATAAGTCTTAATAAACTACCGCCTTGAATGTTACTGGGCTTCTTTTGTGACCCGCCATTGGGGCTGACCCGGCCCCTCTTGGGCGGGTCTTATCTAGTAGCTATATTCCCAACATTAGGCCCCAAGTTGACTTTTAACTTTGTTCTTTGTCAATCTTCATACTTAAATAAAATCCATCTTCCTCTCTCTCTAGAAATTCTGTAACCCGCCATGACGTCATCGTCTGAAAACACGAAAAACTGCTCTGACGTCATCCTCAATGGATCTTTATCATTTAATGTCTTCCGAGAATCGAGGCGTCCGTTTAGTTGGAAAGTCATTATTTGGGTCTTCCTTAATTTTTGTGCCCGCCTGTTTGCTTATCCCCTTATAAATAGGCACGCCCCTAGTCTTTTTCATTCTTCTCTCTCTCTGTCTTCTTCCTCTCGCATCTGTTCTGCCGCTCGAGCTTCGCCGCCGTCACAGAGCACCTCGTCTCCGTCGACCTTGGCCGCTGCATCGACCTGAATCGGTTCAGAGAACGGCGGCGATCTCCGCAGAAGATCCGTGGTTGTAAGTTTTCATCTTTCTGTTCCTCAGATCCGCATTAGGATTTCTAGGTTTTCTGCGTGTTCTTCCCAGTTCATCTTAGTTTCTTCATAGTTCCTCCACTGCAACTTCTTCTTGATCCAAAAAGAATATATGCTCGTGCAGTAGCTGTTTTGTGCCCATCCTTGATACCAGTAGATTCCTTCTCTGGTTCAAAGGCCTCATTAGAACTCATGAACTCATCTGTGCTAGATTTTTAGGTCTAGAATATTTTCCATTTTGAACGACCCTTTGATCCAGAATAATATCAAGAAATTAGGAAACTTGTTTGCTTATAGCCAATTCTGTCTCTGATTTCCTTCAAATGTCTGTAGTCATGGCGGCTTACGACGCCGGCTTACTTTTCCCTTATATGACATTAGCCCTTACTTAAGCTGCCATTACCTATTTGCACCGTCATCATTTAACTGTTAATTTCACCATTGAATTGAACCGGTACATTATTTTCCTTTCAGTTCGTCTTTTGATCATCATGCCGTCAAAAGCACCGACCGTCTGCAACTGGGTCCCTTCCACAGTGACCGAGGACAATCTGAAGGAATTCTTCACCATAGGTTTTTTGCTAGGGAAGAATGTTATGTCTTACAGTGCACCTAACCCGGACGAGAAATGGCCCAATCCCAAAGATGGTGAAGTCATTGTCTTTTCTGACCACATGAATCGGGGCTTTTCACCACCTGGCACAAAGTTCTTCAGAAATGTTCTCCATTTTTTCAAACCCCACCCTCAAGATCTCGGGCCCAATTCCATATCCAATATCTGCAATTTCCAAGTTCTCTCTGAGGTGTACCTTCAAGAAGAACCGACTGTGGAACTCCTTAGAGAGTATTTTTATCTGAACCGCCAGAATGAGTGTACCAATGGCCCTAGATTGGAACTTGGAGGCATCTCGATTCAGCGCCGATAGGGCGCCATCTCCCCCCTAATAGTCTTGCCGAGTCATACCAAAGACTGGAATCAGACTTGGTTCTATTGTCAAGACACTTCACCAGCCAACGAGAAACCACTGTCGGGTTACCGCACGGAGCGTTTAGATTCCAAGTTTGCGCTCCCTGACAAGCTCACTGCCGCCGAATGCAAGAAGCATATTCCATCAATTAAAAGGATTAATGCCTTATTGGGGAACGTCTTAACCGGAGTTGACTTGACCCGTTGCTGGGTCTCATGGCGGGTCATCCCTCTAAGCCACCGATCCAAATTGATGTATGAATATGGTGAAGGCCCAAATGACTCTCTTCGTCACAGCTCTATTCAATTAACTGAAGAAGATATTGTTTCAATGTCGACCCTTCTGGTGAACGATAAATATGAAGACTGCAGTAAAGTCGGGTTAAACCCCTTCTGCAAACTTAACCCGATGCCAGAGGTAAAGAACCTCTGACCTCTTTCTCTTTGTATTTTTCTCAGCCATTTTAAATACCTGCATGACCTTTCATCTTGTTTACTTGTTTACAGGCCAACTCTGATTTCTGGAAGGCCAAGTATGACCACGAAGCCGCCAAGAAGGCTAGAGCCGCCGCCATGACCGCCAAGAAGACGACCCAGAGATCTAAGAAGAAGAAGAAGAGCACCGTTGAGGACCTGTTAAAGCTTGATGATGATACTTCTGAGTCAGAGGTAGCCCTTGACTCCCTTGGCCATTTTTTAATAACCTTATTGACATTGACCATTGCCAGGACGACACGGGGGCCAGTCAGGCCATAGAAGAAGAGGTAACTATTTCCTCCGACTCAGCCCATTTGCCAAGACAGAAATTTCGACTGGTAACCCGGAAAGTAAGGTTTTCACACCCTTTGGCTTATTTGGACCCTCATTTTCTTTTGAAAAAGCAGCAACATGAGAGCCGCCGTTAGGCCCGGAACGACGATGAACCGCCTCCCGTTATTCAACAAACTACTCAAAAACTCCAGAATGAGGTCTCTTTTTTCTTCGTCTTTTACTTTCCATTAATGGATCTCCTCCCTTGCATTACTAACCTTATTTTATCTTTGCAGGAGGTGTCTCACTCTTCTAGCGATTCGTCTCAAACTCAATTTCCGGCCTTCAAGAGTGCCCCTGGGTAAGGAAAAAAAATCATCTTTCCTCCGTGTCTTTCAAACTGCATCTTTGTACTGACTGTCTTAACACGTCTTTCTTAGTGGCCAAGCCAAGTCCAAGAAGGCCAAGGTGACTAAACCGGCAGAAAACCCGTCAGTCCTTGCACCTGAACCGACCAAGCCAACTTCTCCCCCTTGAACTAAAGCACCAGAAGACTCGGCTGCCAATGCTCAATTGGATCCTCCTGAGCCGTCAGCTGATGACACCATCGTTAACCCCTCTACTGCCAGACCATCGAGCTCGGCCAACCCGCCATCATCGTCTGACCATGACGTTCTTGTTGGAAATATGCCCTAGAGGCAATAATAAATTAGTTATTATTATATTTCCTTGTTCATGATAATCGTTTATTATCCATGCTAGAATTGTATTGATAGGAAACTCAGATACATGTGTGGATACATAGACAACACCATGTCCCTAGTAAGCCTCTAGTTGACTAGCTCGTTGATCAATATATGGTTACGGTTTCCTGACCATGGACATTGGATGTCATTGATAACGGGATCACATCATTAGAAGAATGATGTGATGGACAAGACCCAATCCTAAGCCTAGCACAAGATCATGTAGTTCGTATGCTAAAGCTTTTCTAATGTCAAGTATCATTTCCTTAGACCATGAGATTGTGCAACTCCCGGATACCGTAGGAGTGCTTTGGGTGTGCCAAACGTCACAAGTAACTGGGTGGCTATAAAGGTACACTACAGGTATCTCCGAAAGTGTCTGTTGGGCTGGCACGAATCGAGACTAGGATTTGTCACTCCGTGTAAACGGAGAGGTATCTCTGGGCCCACTCGGTAGGACATCATCATAATGTGCACAATGTGATCAAGGAGTTGATCACGGGATGATGTGTTACGGAATGATTAAAGAGACTTGCCGGTAACGAGGTTGAACAAGGTATCGGGATACCGACGATCGAATCTCGGGCAAGTATCGTACCGCTAGACAAAGGGAATTGTATACGGGATTGATTAAGTCCTTGACATCGTGGTTCATCCGATGAGATCATCATGGAGCATGTGGGAGACAACATGGGTATCCAGATCCCGCTGTTGGTTATTGACCAGAGAGTTGTCTCGGCCATGTCTGCATGACTCACGAACCCGTAGAGTCTACACACTTAAGGTTCGATGACGCTAGGGTTATAGGGAAAGTATGCACGCGGTTACCAAATGTTGTTCGGAGTCCCGGATGAGATCCCGGACATCACGAGGAGTTCCGGAATGGTCCGGAGGTAAAGATTAATATATAGGAAGTATGGTTTTGGCCACCGGAAGTGTTTCAGGCATCACCGGTAGTGTAACGGGACCACCGGAGGGGTCCGGGGATCCACCAGGTGGGGCCACCAGCCCCGGAGGCCTACATGGGCCAATAGTGGGAAGGGACCAGCCCCTAGGTGGGCTGGGGCGCCTCCCACCAAGGCCCAAGGCGCCTCCAAAGGGGGAAGGGGGCAAACCCTAGGGCAGATGGGCCCTAAGGCCCACCCTAGGTGCGCCTCCCCCTCTCCCCCTTGTGGCCGCCACTCAGATGGGATCTGGGGGCTGCCGCCACCCCTAGGGAGGGAACCCTAGGTGGGGGCACAGCCCCTCCCCTCCCCCTATATATACTTGAGGTTTGGAGCTGCCCAACACATGTGATTTTCTCTCCCTGTTGGCGTAGCCCTACCCCTCTCCCTCCTCGTCTCTCGTAGTGCTTGGCGAAGCCCTGCTGGAGTCCCGCGCTCCTCCACCACCACCATGCTGTCGTCCTGCTGCTGGATGGAGTCTTCCCCAACCTCTCCTTCTCCCCTTGCTGGATCAAGGCGTAGGAGTCGTCACCGGGCTGTACGTGTGTTGAACACGGAGGTGCCGTCCGTTCGGCACTAGGATCATCGGTGATTTGGATCACGACGAGTATGACTCCATCAACCCCGTTCACTTGAACGCTTCCGCTTAGCGATCTACAAGGGTATGTAGATGCACTCTCCTTCCCTCGTTGCTAGATTACTCCATAGATTGATCTTGGTGATGCGTAGAAAATTTTGAATTTCTGCTACGTTCCCCAACAGTTCTGATCACTGGTAGCCGTTTTGTTGAGCCGGGGACTCCCACCATGTTAGCTCGACACATCGCTAAGCAAGAAGCCCTGGAGAGACAGAAAGTGCGTTTTGATATCTCTCATTACAACCATCTGAACGGTAATGACATATTGTCCGGCTATCTCAGCCATGTGCACTCCAGCCATGACTCGGAAATCAAGATGGTCAAGCAATTGCAGCTGAAGTATGAGGTATGCTCTTCCGACTTACTTATATTCTGCCAGCCCCCAAGTCTTTAGATTATGATAAAACCTGAATGATCTGTAGACTTATGATATAGGCTAAAGCTTTACCTTTAGATTTTTCTGAAGTCCAATAAAGTAGTATAAACTTCACCTGTAGTCCCAAGGGCCGGTTCACTTGATCATGAATGAGCCGGTTTTTAATTTCATAACTTTCTTGTGCCGAACCCAACAAATATTGTAATCCGGCTTAATCTTGAAATATATTAGATCATAAGAAATTGTTTTGGCATACATTAGCCCCCAAGTGTCAAGTGGTTTTGTAGTGCAAAGTACTTGAGACTTGAATATTGAACTTTTAGTTTAAACCTTGACACGACCGTGTATGTTTTTTAGAACGCCTTATCTGAATTGGGTTCCCAATTAACTGACGTCAAGACCCGGCTGACGGATCAAGAGGCAGAAATCGAATATGCTGATTCTAAACTTCAATTAAGTCTTGCTGAGACGGAAAAACTGAAAACCAGCTTGATTGCCAAAGAGAAATCCTGGGCTGAAGAAAAGACACTGCTGACACAACGCGTCGAAAAAGCTAAAGTGGCTCTTGAGGAGGTTACCACGGAGCTGACCGGCTTAAAGAACCGGGTGTCTCAAATGGTTTCCGCCATCTTTGGTAAGCCATCTGTACTGATCTTTTATACCTTCTTTTGACCCGGAATATAAACCGCCAGCTGACCCCTTGTTTAAAAAATATGTGCAGGCCCGCGAAGCAAGAATCTGAGCCAAGATAATGTGACTAAACTGAAGGCAGTCTATACCTTAGTGGAGCAGTTGTACACTGGCGCTCAACGAGCACTTGCTGCTATCTCTCCTGCCAATCAAGGACCCAACCGGCTCAGTGATGTCTTGAAAAAAATTGTCAATCTTACCCGCCAGGTTTCAAGAAGTCAAACGATCCTGTGCCAGAGCCGGAGCCTTGACTGCCCTGAGCCGCTCCAAAGCCTGGGTGCCAGATCTAGACCCGGCGGACGTAGCTAGGGGGTACCCTATCGTGAAGGAAGAAGGGTCTCTGTTTGAGCAGGATGACTTCGTTGCTTGCGTGAGGGAAGTTCAACCTCAGGCTACCATTCTTGGAGATGAAACCAATATTGACAAATATCAGCCGGGTTTTGATTTGGAGAATAAGAAGATGGCGAATCCCTCTTACAAGGTGACAGACCTTATCCCGCCGGTTCGTCAACATACGTTTGCTCCAGAAGTTGATCCGGCTAGCTTGATTGATGATGAATCAGAGTTCATTGCCGTGAACGGCTTTGACTGGTCCAATCCCAGCTTCCAATTAACAGAAGGAGGTGAACCGGCGAGGGAAGAGTGAGAACCATCTTTATGGGCTCTTAAAAGCCTTGTAATAGATTTAGCTTGAAACAACTGCATATTTTGCCTATGCCATCGTGCATAAGATGCCGTGTGTGACTCTTTGCTTCCTGATGTCAATATATGCGTCATATTTATTGTTATCTCTGGAATATTTCGGCTTTGTTCCTGTAGAAAAGGAAAAAACTGGCTTGGCGGTTTAGCACCGAACGGGTCAGAACACCCGGTATATAACCAATGTTTTATCATAGTAGAAGAAACGAAAACAGATGTGAAAATAAACAAGGTTGAAACAACCTTTGATTAACACAGCAACAACTGTTCATAAATAACAATCATACATGTATTTTTGACGTTTGGACCATCGGTTTATATGACCCGGGTGATGAGGTTGATGATCCAGTCCTTTTGAGAAGTCAATGCTTATGTACGCCTGATGACTATCATGCCTTGGCGGCTTATTGTCAAATAGTCAAGTCGGTGAAAAGACCGTGCTGATTGTTTTAAAATTGAGACAATAAAAAACCAATAAGACAAATAACTGGTGGCAAACAATATAAATTAACCTTGTAATTAAAGGTTGGGGTTTTTTGATTTGAATACGATCAGTAAACCGGACCAAAGGGGTTAAGCTAAGATTCGAATACGATCATATAGCCCCCAGTGGCTTTGGCATTGCGCCGATCAAGAGGGTACCGACAGCTATGTTCTCTTTGGTTCGAATACGACCTATGTTTGAACAGGAAGCCCCCCAATGATCTTGAGAGGTTTTTAACGACCCTGATTCGAATACGATCCAAGTCGGACCCAAAAGGGGTTAAGCTATGATTCGGATACGATCAAGAAGCCCCCTAGTGAGTTTGGCTTTGAGCCGATCAAGAGGGTTACGACAACTATGTTATCTTTGGTTCGAATAAGACCTATGTTTGAACAGGAAGCCCCCAAGTGATCATGAGCTTTACAGCTAGATTCGAAGACGATCATAAGCCGGACTAAAAAGGTTAGACTTGATTCATATATGATCAGCTCCTTAATAGTCATTTATATAGTAAAAGAGAGTAAAGATATATAATCTTTGAAAAGGAAAAGGACAGAGTTCCTGCTTTATTACTTATCATAGTATATACAACGTCAAAGTATGTACATGATGAGAGCCGGTGGCTCAGGTGTAGTATGGCCGAAGTTGAGCAATGTTCCACGGCCGGCGGGTTTCCTCCTCCGATTTACGTGAGTCTTTGTGCTCTCGAACATCAATGAGGTAATATGACCCGTTGTTTAAGTTCTTGCTGACCACAAAGGGTACTTACCCAGGCGGGGATAACTTGTGTGCATCTGACAGATCCTGGATGAGCCGGAGCACCAGGTCACCTTCTTGAAAAGTCCTGGATTTAACCCGGCGGCTGTGATAACGATGCATGTCCTGTTGATAAATTGTTGATCTAGCCGCTGCTAAGTCTCTCTCCTCATCTAACAAGTCAAGTGCATCATGTCTGGCTTGTTCGTTATTAGCTTCAACATAAGCCATCACACGAGGCGAGTCATAACATATGTCACTAGGCAGCACCGCTTCCACTCCATAAACCATGAAGAAGGGTGTATAACCCATGGACCTGTTAGGAGTGGTGTTAATACTCCACAATACCGAGGGTAACTCATCTACCCAGCAACCCTGTAACACCCCGGATGTAACTTTCCCAATTTGTACTCCAACTCTTGCTGTTTCCGGCGTTAAGTTATATTTATTTCCTCGGGTTCGGGTCTTTGTCTCCGTGTGTTGTTATCGTTGTCATGCATCTCATATCATGTCATCATGCGCATTGCATTTGCATACGTGTTCGTCTCATGCATTCGAGCATTTTCCCTGTTGTCTGTTTTGCATTCCGGCGCTTCGTTCTCCTCCGGCGGTCATTTCTAGCTTTCTTTCATGTGTGGGGATTAAACATTTCCGGATTGGACCGAGACTTGCCAAGCGACCTTGGTTTACTACCGGTAGACCGCCTGTCAAGTTTCGTATCATTTGGACTTCGTTTGATACTCCAACCGTTAACCGAGGGACCAAAAAGGCCTCGTGTGTGTTGCAGCCCAACACCCCTCCAATTTGGCCCAAAACCCACCTAACTCTGCTCCATCATCTAGAGCGTTCGATCACGATCGCGTGGCCGAAAACCGCACCTCATTTGGACTCTCCTAGCTCCCTCTAGGCCTATAAATAGACCCTCTCTGAGATCTCCTTCCCCTTCCTCCCGAAAAAACCTAGATCCACCTCATCGCGCGCCGCCGGACAAAACTGCACCGACGGACATTGTCCGGATCATCCCCGCCGCCACTTGTTGCCGCGCCATTCGACCGCGCCCTCAGCCCCACTTCGCCGCCGCCAGCAGCCCGCGGGGCCCGGGACGGGCCCTCCCGGCCCACGCGCGCCCCGCGCCTCCCCTCGGGCAGCGCCGCCGCGCCCCTCGCCGGTGTCCTTCGCCCCGACACCGGCCGGCCGCACCGCCCCGCCGCTTCGACGCCGGCGCGTCGCCACGCCTCGTCCGCCGCGCCCGCCACCTCGGCGTCCGTGCCCGCCGGCGCCGCCTCCTCGCCACCTCCTCGCCGTCTCCTCGCCGCCCCGGTCGCCATCCTCTTCTTCTCTAGCATGAACAGTAATTCCGGCGAACTTTGTAATCCGTGCCCGGATCCCAGATCTGTGAACAGTGAAACCCTAGGTCGTTTTTTTCTCTAAGTCCCGAAATTTTCAGTTCAAGTGCTCATGTTCACGGCTCCGTAACTTTGCATATAGCATATCAAAATGGTCATCTCAGAGAGTACATCATTTCATTCCATTGCATCATTTCATTTGAGTTCATCTTGATGCCCGAAATGCTGTTAGAAGAGGGCTACTTGAGTTAATTGTCAGATATGCTACTCCGTTTAGCACTTTTGTCATTTTTGCCATGATTAATGTGTGCATGATATGCCCTGATGCTCTACATGTGTTTTGTTTAGGGTTTTACATCTCTCCAGAGGTGCAACCCATATTTTTTTTTGATGTGTGTTGTGTCTAGTGCAAGCTTGCAAAGTGGTGCACTTGCTAATTCTGTTTTCAGGGACTTAGTAATTTAACTAAGTCCTGGAGCTGTTTATCTCATGATGCCATATGTTCATGTTGTTTCCTAGTGATCCGTGCCTCTTTTGAGGATGATCAGTAAGGATGTTTTGTTAATATTATAGTGCTCTATCCATCCATGTCTTTGTTTGCAATTATGGAGCAACCTAACTTGAGTCAATCGAGCTCTATTTTTGCTACTTTGTGAATCTGGGCAGATTGTCAACTTGTTTGCAATTTTGCCGGTGATGTTGTAGTTGATCCATGCATGTTATGCTATTGTTCTTTCCATGTCTAGATTGAATTTTGTGCCTTATTGATGGGTGTATGCTTGTCTTGCCATGGCTTGCACCGTAGTGAGTGCATCGAGCTCGTAAACATGCCTACTTGAGTTATATTTCAGCATGTGCCAGTTTTCACTAAGTATGAAAACCGATTATGTTTTTGCTATGTTCACGTGCTTGCAATTGTATTTTCTGATCCCTTTTGGCTCAAGGTCACTAAGGGACTTTTGTTAAGCTCTTTGAGTAGCTCCATGCCATGCTTTACCCATGTTCAGGTCCTGTAACATGTAGTTTTGTGGCTCCGAAGAGGGCTGCCTGTTCTGAAATTCCAGACAAGTGTTAATTTCACTAAGTCTGAGATATGTTTGCCATATGCATTTTTGTCATGCTTGTTTGAACCTGTTAATGGATGAATTGGCCGTAGCTCAGTGCTAGACTTTTGTTAAGCATCTTGTGTGTATCCGTGCCATGTATTTTATTGTCATGTTTGGGTGTTGTAGCATATTCATCTCATTGCATTTAGATGCCTACTTGCTGTAAATCGCAGACCGGTGTCATTTTTGAATCGCTTGCCATTTCCAAACCGTAACTCTGATTCCGGCGTTCTTTATATCGTTTTCAAGAGATTTCATCTCATCTTTCCAGTGGCACACTTGGATTCCCAAGTTAAGGCCAGGTTCATGCATTTCCTGTCATATCTTGCATTTTGCATCCCGCATCGCATCCCGCATAGCATATCATCTTTGCATCGTGTTGTTTGAGTTTGCACTTGGTTGATTGTATCCTTGTTGCTTGTTTGTCTTGTTTGGGTAGGGCCAGGAGACGAGTTCGCTAACGAGGAGCCCGTTGAGTTTGCTTTCGAGGATCCAGTCAACTCTGACAACTGTGCAGGCAAGATGATCATACCCTCGAAATCACTACTATCTTTGCTATGCTAGTTTGCTTGCTCTTTTGCTATGCCATTGCTACGATGCCTACCACTTGTTTTAAAGCCTCCCAAATTGCCATGTCAAACCTCTAACCCACCATGTCCTAGCAAACCGTTGATTGGCTATGTTACCGCTTTGCTCAGCCCCTCTTATAGCGTTGCTAGTTGCAGGTGAAGATTGGAGGTCGTTCCTTGTTGAAACATTTATTTTACTTATTGGGATATCATTATATTATCTTGTTATCTTAATGCATCTATATACTTGGTAAAGGGTGGAAGGCTCGGCCTCTCGCCTAGTGTTTTGTTCCACTCTTGCCGCCCTAATTTCCGTCATATCGGTGTTATGTTCCCGGATTTTGCGTTCCTTACGCGGTTGGGTTATAATGGGAACCCCTTGATATTTCGCCTTGATTAAAGCTTTTCTAGCAATGCCCAACATTGGTCTTACCATTTGCCACCTAGCCTCTTTTTCCCTTGGGTTTCCGGAGCCCGAGGGTCATCTTATTTTAAACCCCCCAGGCCAGTGCTCCTTTGAGTGTTGGTCCAAATAGAGCCACTTGCAGCGCCACCTCGGGGCAACTTGAGGGTTGGTTTTAGTTGTACGTAGAGTTCATCTGAGCGTGCCCTGAGAAAGAGATATGTGCAGCTCCTATCGGAATTTTTTGGCACATTCGGGCGGTGTTGCTGGATTTGTTTTAACCTCTCGAAGTGTCTTGAGTAACCGAGATACCGAGTCTGATCGGAACGTCTTGGGAGGAGGTCTATTCCTTCGTTGACCGTGAGAGCTTGTCATGGACTAAGTTGGGACTCCCCTGCAGGGATTAGAAATTTCGAAAGCCGTGCCCGCGGTTATGGGTAGATGGGAATTTATTAATGTCCGGTTGTAGATAACTTGAACCTTAACTTAATTAAAATGAATCAACTGAGTGTGTTACCGTGATGGCCTCTTCTCGGCGGAGTCCGGAAAGTGGACACGGTGTTGGAGTAATGTTTGCGCAGGTTGTTCTCTAGTTTCTCGCTCGTGCTTTGCCTCCTCTTCTCGCTCTCTTTTGCGAATAAGTTAGCCACCATACTTGCTAGTCGCTTGCTGCAGCTCCACTCATATTTTACCTTGCCTTATCTATAAGCTTGAATAGTCTTGATCGCGAGGGTGCGAGATTGCTGAGTCCCTGTGGCTCACAGATTACTATTACACCAGATGCAGGGCCTGATGATTCCGCTCCAGGAGATGCGTATGAGCTCAAGTGGGAGTTCGACGAGGACTCACAACGTTACTATGTTTCCTTTCCCGCTGATCAGTAGTGGTGCCCAGTTGGGGGTGATTGGGACCGTTGTTGCATGTTGGGTTCTCTTTTATTTTGGCGCCGTAGTCGGGCCATGAGTGTTTGGATGATGTAATGTTATTTATGCACTTGGTTGACGTGGCGAGTGTAAGCCAACTATGTTATCTCCCCTTTTATTAATATATTACATGGGATGTTTGTGAAGATTACCTAACTTGCGACATATGCCTTCAATGCGATTATGTCTCTAAGTCGTGCCTCGACACGTGGGAGCTATAGTCGCATCGAGGGTGTCACAAGTTGGTATCAGAGCCTTCCCCGACCTTAGGAGCCCCATTGCTTGATCGTTTTTAGCGATCGAGTTGTGTCTAGAAAAATGTTTTGAGTCTTTAGGAATTATATATCGAAGAGTTTAGGAATTCTTTTTACTTCCTAGTCTCCTCATCGCTCTGGTAAGGCATCCTGACGTAGAGTTTTGACTCTTCTCTTCTCAAATTTCACAAAAAAAAATTAGGATTACGCGGGTATCTTGGAATCGTTCCGATGGTTTTATGATGAGAACATTGTCTTGGTGCCTCCTGTCAGGGGTTTAGTGGAAGTGTCCCGGGGAGTTGAGCTCTGAGGTGTTGTCATCATAATTTTATCGTTGTAGTTCTGGAATACCTGAGTTTAGTACGCCAACATCGAAAATCTCTTTTATGCAGTTCGTCGGTGAGATAACCTCGACGCCACCCAGTACTGGGGCGGGAGTTCGGGAGTATCGCCATAACTTGTATAACGGATGCTTTTCAAAGGTTGAGGTAGATGGTTTCCGAAGGTTTCTTGGTTATGTGTTGAAGGATGGATACAGCTGGATGTAGGATTTGCTAGTTTGGGTGAGATATTATGCTTCCCCTGTATCCCCAACACCTGATTGCATAACCGGAAAGGTTCGGGAGTTTCATAGGTGGGAATTCTAGTATCTCTAGTTCTTCTTCCACGGATATTGGTTTGAGATTGGGATTTATTACCGATTATTCATTCTTGATCCGTACCTTGTTGAATTATTTCTCTACCTTAATTCTACGTGGCTTCTCAATTTATGGATATGTGACCATTTCAAGAGGAATGCATTCGTTCATTTTGTTCGGATGTGAAGACTATATGTTGCAATTTTCATTCCGTTGGATTCAGCTTCAATATTTATCTGTCAATGTGCTAATGGTGGTCAACCTCTTCAGGATGGCTCCTCCAACGCGCACGACTCCAAATCCTGATCCGCCACCACCTCCACCTCCTCCGGAGGCATGGCAAGCTGTGATGGCTGCAACCAATGCAAACACACAGTTGATCATGCAAATTCTCCAAGAGTGCAATCAAGGCAACCAAGGAAATCAAGGCAGCAATCAGAGTCACTTTGCTACACTCAACCAGTTCCTTGCTAACGGGCCAAAGACTTTCAGCAATTGTGTTGAGGCAACCGATGCTGACGGTTGGCTTGTGGATCTGTGTAAGCATTTCGAGTGCAGTAACGTCAGGCCTGAGGACTTTGTCAAGTTCGCTTCCTTCCAACTCAAAGATCAAGCTGCAGAATGGTTCCAGAAGTATAATGATTCCCGAGGTGGACGTGTTATCACTTGGGATGATTTCGTCGAGATTTCCGAGCTCATCATATTCCGCAGAGCGTGGTTGAAAGCAAGCGTGAGGAATTCCGCAACCTGAAGCAAGGCTCTTTGTCTGTCTATGACTACAACAAGTTGTTTCAGAAGCTCGCCCGCTTTGCCAAGTAGGATGTCCCTGATGAGAAGAGCATGATATACCAGTTCAGGGGTGGTCTCAGAGAAGAAATTCAGCTAGCTCTTGTCCTCTTTGAGCCCTTGAGATACGATGAGTTCTACAACATGGCATTGAAGCAAGAGGCTGCTCAGTTGAGGTGTGATGCTTCCAAGAAGCGAGTCAGAGATGTTACTCCTTCCTCTACTCAAGTGGCTAAGCAGCAGAAGTATTGGCTTCCTCCTCCTCCGTTCCGTCAGCCGTATCAGCAGAAGAGCAAAGGTGGCAGTGGTTCTTCCCACCCACCCAATCCTGGCTTTCAAAACAAGACTTCGTCTCAAGCTCCAAGATCGAGTGCTCCGTATCACCGTCCGCTTTCAGAGGTCATGTGCAACAAGTGCTAACATAAGGGTCACTATGCCAACAAGTGTTTCAACCAGAGGCGTCTTCCTCCTCCTCCTCCTGTCAGATCGACAAGTACAGCTGTGGTCAAGCATAACCCCAAGCAGGCCAAGGTCAATTTGCTGAATGCAGCTCAGGCAGAGGACTCACCAGATGTGATCATGGGTAACCTTCCTGTTAACGATGTTCCTGCAAAAGTTCTTTTTGACACTGGTGCATCGCTTTCTTTTATTTCAACACCATTTGTGGCCGAGCATGATTTTGTGACCGAAAGGATTCCTGTTCCGTTGAAGATTGTGTCTCCGGGCAAGCAAATGACTTCTAACAATTGTGTCCCGGATGTCTCTATCACGTTGGGCGATTACAAGTTTCTCTCTTCTCTGGTGGTTCTTGGCAACTCGGATATTGATCTTATTCTCGGAATGGATTGGCTTACTAAGCACAAGGCACATCTTGATTGTGCAGCCAGGCAGATTCAATTGACTCATTCGTCGGAGGATGTAATTGTCTTTGCCGCTCGTGATGATACTATCCGTCTGTTTTCTCTCAATGAGAAGGGTGAATTGGACGCTATTTCGCAAATTCCAGTCGTTTGCAAATATCAAGACGTCTTTCCAGAAGAGCTTCCAGGAATGCCTCCGCACCGGCCAGTTGAATTCGTTATTGATCTTGAGCCTAGCACGGAACCTATGTGTAAGCGTCCTTACAAGCTCGGACCTGAAGATTTGAAGGAGCTGAAGAAGCAACTCGATATTCAAGAGAAAATGGGTCTCATCCGGCCTAGTTCTTCTCCATGGGGTTGTGGTGTTCTTTTTGTGAAGAAGAAGGATGGAACGGACCGACTTTGTGTTGATTACCGTCCAGTGAACAAGAAGACCATCAAGAACAAATACCCACTTCCCAACATCAATGAGTTGTTCGAAAAACTCAAAGGTGCTCGAGTATTCTCCAAGCTTGATCTCCGTATGGGTTATCATTAGATTCGAATCCGTGAGCAAGATATTCCCAAGACGGCTTTCAGGACAAGCTTTGGTTCATATGAATACACTGTCATGTCTTTTGGCCTCGTCAACGCCCCTCCGACGTTCTCTCGCATGATGAACTTCATCTTCAACGCCTACACCAATGACTTTGTTTTGGTCTATCTCGACGACATTCTGGTTTTCTCGAAGAACAAGGAAGGTCATGCCAAGCACTTGCGTTTGGTTCTCAAAAAGCTCAGGGAACATCAGTTCTACGCCAAGTTCTCCAAGTGTGAATTTTGGCTCGATGAGGTTCTTTATCTTGGTCATATCATCTCTGCCAAGGGCATTGCCGTGAATCCTGAGAAGGTGTCTACAATTGTGAATTGGGAACCTCCTCAGAACGTGAAGCAACTCCGTAGCTTCCTCGGTATCGCAAGCTATTGCCGAAGATTCGTTGAAAACTTTTCTAAGATCGCGAAGCCTCTCTCTAATCTTCTCCAGAAGCACGTCAAGTACGTTTGGTCTCTGGAGTGTGATATTGCTTTCAACACTTTGAAAGAGAAATTGATCACTTCTCTAGTTTTGACTCCGCCTGATGAATCCAAGCCGTACGAGGTCTTTTGTGATGCCTCTCTCCAAGGTCTTGGCGCAGTATTGATGCAAGAGAAGAAAGTTGTTGCTTATACATCTCGCCAGTTGAAGCCTAATGAGAAGAACTACCCCACTCATGATCTCAAGTTGGCGGCAGTTGTGCATGCTCTTTTGACTTGGAGACATCTTCTATTGGGAAGAAAAGTGGACATTTTCACTGATCACAAGAGTCTCAAGTACATCTTCACTCAGCCTAATCTCAACCTCAGGCAAACTCGATGGGTCGAAATGATTCAAGAGTATAATCCGAGTATCGAGTATACTCCAGGCAAGGCCAATGTGATTGCTGACGCTTTGAGCAGGAAAGCATACTGCAACAGTCTGATTCTTAAGCCTTATCAACCCGAGCTTTGTGAAGCTTTCCGCAAACTTAATCTGCAAGTTGTTCCTCAAGGTTTCCTCGCCAACCTTCAAGTCTCTCCTACCTTGGAAGACCAGATTCGCCAAGCCCAGCTTCTTGATGCTATGGTGAAAAAGGTGAAGATTGGGATTGCCAAGAGTCAGTCCAAGTACAAGTGCTACCGCCTTGACGACAAGGACACTCTCTTCTTCGAGGATCGTATTGTTGTACTCAAAGGTGACCTCCGTAAAGTGATCATGAACGAGGCTCACAATTCTCTCCTCTCCATCCACCCTGGGAGCACGAAGATGTATCAGGACCTCAAGCAAGCTTATTGGTGGACTCGAATGAAGCTCGGAATCGCTCAATTCGTGAATGAATGTGATGTCTGCAGAAGAATGAAGGCAGAACACCAAAGGCCAGCAGGTCTCCTCCAACCTCTTGCCATTCTAGAATGGAAGTTTGACCATATTGAAATGGACTTCGTGACTGGGTTTCCAAAGTCCAAGCGTGGCAATGATGCTATATTCGTTGTCATCGACAAACTCACCAAAGTGGCTCATTTTCTGCCTATCAAAGAGTCAATCACTGCAGCTCAATTGGCGGAACTCTATACCTCTCGTATTGTCTCTATGCACGGTATTCCACAAGTGATCTCTTCAGACCGTGGCAGCATCTTTACCTCGAAGTTTTGGGATTCTTTTCAGAAGGCCATGGGCACCAACATCCGCTTTAGCACAACTTTCCATCCTCAAACTAGCGGTCAAGTCGAGCGTGTCAACCAGATTCTTGAAGATATGCTCAGGGCTTGTGTGATCTCCTTTGGCATGAAGTGGAAGGATTGTCTTCCTTATGCTGAATTCTCCTACAACAACAGTTTTCAAGCAAGTTCGGGCAAGGCCCCATTTGAAATTCTGTATGGCAGGAAGTGTTGTACCCCTCTCAACTGGTCTGAAACCGGTGAACGTCAGCTTTTGGGTAATGACTTAATCACAGAGGCAGAAGAAATGTGCAAAGTCATTCGTGATAACCTCAAAGTAGCCCAATCCCGCCAGAAGAGCTATTATGATAGTAAGCACCGTGATTTGGCTTTCGAGATCGGAGATCATGTTTACCTCCGCGTCTCTCCTATGAAAGGTACTCGTCGCTTTGGTATCAAAGGGAAGCTTGCCCCTAGATACGTGGGACCTTTCAAGATTGTCAGCTAGAGAGGCGACATCGCATATCAACTCGAGCTTCCTTCAAACTTTGCAAATGTTCATGACATGTTCCATGTCTCTCAGCTTCAAAAGTGCTTCAAGACTCCTGACTACACCGTCAACTTTGAGGACATTGAGCTCCAAGAAGATCTCTCTTATCGTGAGCACCGAATTGCTATTCTTGAAGAGACTGAATGCAAGACTCGCAACAAGTCGATCAAATTTCTCAAAGTCAAGTGGTCACACCATTCCGACCGCGAAGCTACCTGGGAATGCGAGGCTCACCTCCGCTCTGAGTACCCGGTGTTCTTTCAGTCCTAGATCTCGAGACGAGATCCTTTCGTAGTGGTGGAGTGTTGTAACACCCCGGATGTAACTTTCGCAATTTGTAATCCAACTCTTGCCGTTTCTGGCGTTAAGTTATATTTATTTCCTCGGGTTCGGGTCTTTGTCTCCGTGTGTTGTTATCGTTGTCATGCATCTCATATCATGTCATCATGCGCATTGCATTTGCATACGTGTTCGTCTCATGCATTCGAGCATTTTCCCCGTTGTCCGTTTTGCATTACGGTGCTTCGTTCTCCTCCGGTGGTCATTTCTAGCTTTCTTTCGTGTGTGGGGATTAAACATTTCCGGATTGGACCGAGACTTGCCAAGCGGCCTTGGGTTACTACCGGTAGACCGCCTGTCAAGTTTCGTATCATTTGGACTTCGTTTGATACTCCAACGGTTAACCGAGGGACCGAAAAGGCCTCGTGTGTGTTGCAGCCCAACACCCCTCCAATTTGGCCCAAGACCCACCTAACTCTGCTCCATCATCTAGAGCGTTCGATCATGATCGTGTGGCCGAAAACCGCACCTCATTTGGACTCTCCTAACTCCCTCTAGGCCTATAAATAGACCCTCTTCGAGATCTCCTTCCCCTTCCTCCCAAAAAACCCTAGATCCACCTCATCGCGCACCGCCGGACAAAACTGCACCGATGGACATTGTCCGGATCATCCCCACCGCCACTTGTTGCCGCGCCATTCGCTCGCGCCCTCAGCCCCACTTTGCCGCCGCCACCAGCCCGTGGGGCCCGGGACGGGCCCTCCCGGCCCACGCGCGCCCCGCGCCTCTCCCGGGCAGCGCCGCCCGCGCCCCTCGCTGGCGCCCTTCGCATCGACGCCGGCCGGCCGCTCCGCCCCGCCGCCTCGACGCCGGCGCGTCGCCGCGCCTTGTCCGCCGCGCCCGCCACCTCGGCGTCCGTGCCCGCCGGCGCCGCCTCCTCGCCACCTCCTCGCCGCCCCGGCCGCCGTCCTCTTCTTCTCCGGCGTGAAAAGTAATTCCGCCAAACTTCGTAATCCGTGCCCGGATCCCAGATCTGTGAACAGTGAAACCCTAGGTCGTTTTTTTTCTCTAAGTCCCAAAATTTTCAGTTCAAGTGCTCATGTTCATGGCTCCGTAACTTTGCATCCTTAGCTCTGATTCATGCATATAGCATATCAAAATGTTCATCTCAGAGAGTACATCATTTCATTCCATTGCATCATTTTCATTTGAGTTCATCTTGATGCCCGAAATTCTGTTAGAAGAGGGCTACTTGAGTTAATTGTCAGATCTGCTACTCCGTTTAGCACTTTTGTCATTTTTGCCATGATTAATGTGTGCATGATATGCCCTGATGCTGTACATGTATTTTGTTTAGGGTTTTGTCATCTCTCCAAAGGTGCAACCCATGTATTTTTTTGATGTGTGTGGTGTCTAGTGGAAGCTTGCAAAGTGGTGCACTTGCTAATTCTGTTTTCAGGGACTTAGTAATTTCACTAAGTCCTGGAGCTGTTTATCTCATGATGCCATATGTTCATGTTGTTTCCTAGTGATCCGTGCCTATTTTGAGGATGATCAGTAAGAATGTTTTGTTAATATTGTAGTGCTCTATCCATCCACGTCTTTGTTTGCAATTATGGAGCACCCTAGCTTGAGTTAATCGAGCTCTATTTTTGCTACTTTGTGAATCTAGGCAGATTGTCAACTTCTTTGCAATTTTGCCGGTGATGTTGTAGTTGATCCATGCATGCTATGCTATTGTTCTTGCCATGTCTAGATTGAATTTTGTGCCTTCTTGATGGGTGTATGCTTGTCTTTCCATGACTTGCACCGTAGTGAGTGCATCGAGCTCGTAAACATGCCTACTTGAGTTATATTTCAGCATGTGCCAGTTTTCACTAAGTATGAAAACCGATTATGTTTTTGCTATGTTCACGTGCTTGCAATAGTATTTTATGATCCCTTTTGGCTCAAGGTCACTAAGGGACTTTTGTTAAGCTCTTTGAGTAGCTCCATGCCATGCTTACTTTTCCATGTTCAGGTCCTGTAACATGTAGTTTTGTGGCTCCGAATAGGGCTACCTGATCTGAAATTCCAGACAAGTGTTAATTTCACTAAGTCTGAGATCTGTTTGCCATATGCATTTTTGCCATGCTTGTTTGAACCTGTTAATGGATGAATTGGCCGTAGCTCAGTGCTAGACTTTTGTTAAGCATCTTGTGTGCATCCCTTCCATGTATTTTGTTGTCATGTTTGGGTGCTGTAGCATGCTCATCTCATTGCATTTAGATGCCTACTTGCTGTAAATCGCAGACCGGTGTAATTTTTGAATCGCTTGCCATTTCCAAACCGTAACTCTGATTCCGGCGTTCTTTATATCGTTTTAATGCGATTTCATCTCATCTTTCTAGTGGCACACTTGGATTCCCAAGTTGAGTACAGGTTCATGCATTTCCTGTCATATCTTGCATTTTGCATCCCGCATCGCATCCCGCATAGCATATCATCTCTGCATCGTGTTGTTTGAGTTTGCACGTGGTTGATTGTATCCTTGTTGCTTGTTTGTCTTGTTTGGGTAGAGCCGGAAGACGAGTTCGCTAACAAGGAGCCCGTTGAGTTTGCTTTCGAGGATCTAGTCAACTCTGACAACTGTGCAGGCAAGATGATCATACCCTCGAAATCACTACTATCTTTGCTATGCTAGTTTGCTCGCTCTTTTGCTATGCCATTGCTACGATGCCTACCACTTGTTTTCAAGCCTCCCAAATTGCCATGTCAAACCTCTAACCCACCATGTCCTAGCAAACCGTTGATTGGCTATGTTACCGCTTTGCTCAGCCCCTCTTATAGCGTTGCTAGTTGCAGGTGAAGATTGGAGGTCGTTCCTTGTTGGAACATTTATTTTACTTATTGGGATATCATTATATTATCTTGTTATCTTAATGCATCTATATACTTGGTAAAGGGTGGAAGGCTCAGCCTCTCGCCTAGTGTTTTGTTCCACTCTTGCCGCCCTAGTTTCCGTCATATCGGTGTTATGTTCCCGGATTTTGCGTTCCTTACGCGGTTGGGTTATAATGGGAACCCCTTGATATTTCGCCTTGATTAAAGCTTTTCCAGCAATGCCCAACATTGGTCTTACCATTTGCCACCTAGCCTCTTTTTCCCTTGGGTTTCCTGAGCCCGAGGGTCATCTTATTTTAAACCCCCCGGGCCAGCGCTCCTTTGAGTGTTGGTCCAAATAGTGCCACTTGCAGCGCCACCTCGGGGCAACTTGAGGGTTGGTTTTAGTTGTACGTAGTGTTCATCTGAGTGTTCCCTGAGAAAGAGATATGTGCAGCTCCTATCGGGATTTTTCGGCACATTCGGGCGGTGTTGCTGGATTTGTTTTAACCTGTCGAAGTGTCTTGAGTAACCGAGATACCGAGTCTGATCGGAACGTCTTGGGAGGAGGTCTATTCCTTCGTTGACCATGAGAGCTTGTCATGGGCTAAGTTGGGACTCCCCTGCAGGGATTAGAACTTTCGAAAGCCGTGCCCGCGGTTATGGGCAGATGGGAATTTGTTAATGTCCGGTTGTAGATAACTTGAACCTTAACTTAATTAAAATGAATCAACTGAGTGTGTTACCGTGATGGCCTCTTCTCGGCGGAGTCCGGAAAGTGGACACGGTGTTGGAGTAATGTTTGCGCAGGTTGTTCTCTAGTTTCTCGCTCGTGCTTTGCCTCCTCTTCTCGCTCTCTTTTGCGAATAAGTTAGCCACCATACTTGCTAGTCGCTTGCTGCAGCTCCACTCATATTTTACCTTGCCTTATCTATAAGCTTAAATAGTCTTGATCGCGAGGGTGCAAGATTGCTGAGTCCCTGTGGCTCACAGATTACTATTACACCAGATGCAGGGCCTGATGATTCCGCTCCAGGAGACGCGTATGAGCTCAAGTGGGAGTTCGACGAGGACTCACAACGTTACTATGTTTCCTTTCCTGATGATCAGTAGTGGTGCCCAGTTGGGGGTGATTGGGACCGTTGTTGCATGTTGGGTTCTCTTTTATTTTGGCGCCGTAGTCGGGCCATGAGTGTTTGGATGATGTCATGTTATTTATGCACTTGGTTGACGTGGCGAGTGTAAGCCAACTATATTATCTCCCCTTTTATTAATATATTACATGGGATGTTTGTGAAGATTGCCTAAGTTGCGACATATGCCTTCAATGCGATTATGTCTCTAAGTCGTGCCTCGACACGTGGGAGCTATAGTCGCATCGAGGGTGTCACAAACCCAGCGTCCGTTGTAAGGGAACCATGAGTCGGGGCTTGAGACCTTTTAAGATTTCCCGATTTGCTTTCTCAGCCTGCCCATTAGATTGAGGGTGAGCTTCAGAAGAAACATCAAGCCGGATATGCTCACGTTGACAAAATTCCTCCATAGCCCCTTGGGATAAATTAGTGCCATTGTCAGTGATAATGCTGTGTGGAAAACCAAAGCGAAAAATCACCTTTTTCATGAACTGAACCGCTGTAGCTGCATCACACTTACTCACTGGCTCTACCTCAACCCACTTTGTGAATTTGTCAACTGCCACTAAAAGATGTGTCTTTTTATCCTTAGACCTTTTGAAAGGTCCAACCATGTAAAGCCCCCAGACCGCAAACGGCCAAGTGATTGGAATCATCCGCAACTCTTGAGCCGGCACATGCGCTCATCGTGCAAATTTTTGACATCCATCACACCTACTACTTGATCCTCTGCATCAGCGTGAGCCGTCAACCAGTAAAAACCATGACGAAAAGCTTTGTCCACAAGAGACTTTGACCCGGCGTGATGACCACAATCCCCTTCATGGATTTCACGAAGTATTTCTTGGCCTTCTTCAGGAGAAACACACTGCTGAAACACTCCAGTGACGCTGCGATGGTATAACTCTCCGTCAGAAATCGTCATTGATTTGGACCGCCGGGTTATCTGTCGGGCCAGGGTCTCACCCTCTGGCAACTCACCCCGGGTCATGTAAGCCAAGAACGGTACTGTCCAATCTGGGATGACGTGAAGAGCTGCCAGCAACTGTGCCTCCAGGTCAGGAATGGCTAAATCTTCCTCTATAGGTAACTTAACAGGCGCGTTACGCAAAACATCCAAAAAGGTGGTAGGTGGCACCGGCTTACGCTGAGATCCCAACCGGCTTAAAGCATCAGCCGCTTCGTTCTTCCTACAGTCAATGTGTTCCACCTCGTAACCTTTAAAATGTCATGCAACAACATCGACTTCTCGGCGATAAGTCGCCATGAGAGGGTCCTTGGAATCCCACTTGCCTAACACCTGTTGAGCCATCAAATCTGAATCGCCAAGACACCGGAGCCGGCTCAGGCTCATCTCTTTAGCCATTCGAAGACCATGGAGCAAGGCTTCATACTCTGCTGCGTTGTTAGTACAAGGAAACATCAATCACAACACATAACAAAACCTGACACCTCGACGGGAAGTTAAAACAACTCCAGCCCCCGAGCCTTCCAACTGTCTGGACCCATCAAAGTGAATCGTCCAATATGTGTTGTCTGGTTTCTCCTCTAGCATCTGCATCTCTGTCCAGTCAGTAATAAAGTCAACCAGTGCTTGAGATTTGACCGCAGTCCGTGGCACATACTTCAACCCATGAGACCCAAGTTCAATGACCCACTTGGCGACTCGTCCAGTAGCTTCTCTATTTTGAATGATGTATCCCAAAGGAGCAGAGCTAACCACAGTGATTGGGTGACCCTGAAAGTAATGTTTGAGCTTTCGGCTTGCCATGAATACCCCATAAACGAGCTTCTGCCAATGTGGATATCTTTGTTTAGATTCGATCAACACCTCACTAACGTAGTAAACCGGCCGTTGGACCAGATGTTCCTTGCCAGCCTCCTTGTGTTCCACCACAATCGCCACACTAACAGCTCGTGAGTTAGCGGCTACATATAACAATAGCAGTTCTTTCTCAACTGGAGCAGCAAGAACCGGCGGCTCGGCAATCTGTTTCTTTAGATCCTCAAAGGCAGAATTTGCAGCTTCACTCCAAACAAAGTCATCCATCTTTTTCATCATCTGATACAAAGGCATCGCCTTCTCCCCTAACCGGCTTATGAACCGGCTCAGAGCAGCAACACGACCCGCCAGCCGTTGAACGTCATTGATGCAGGCTGGTTTGGCCAGGAATGTGATTGCTTTAATTTTCTCTGGGTTAGCTTCAATACCTCGGTTGGACACCAAAAAACCCAAGAGTTTGCCAGCTGGGACTCCAGAAACACACTTGGCCGGGTTAAGCATCATCTTGTAGATCCGGAGGTTATCAAAGGTCTTCTTCAGATCTGTTGCCAAGGTTTCCTATTTTCTGGACTTCACCACTATATCATCCACATAAGCATGAACATTATGCCCAATCTGATTGTAAAGGCAATTCTGCACACACCGTTGATAAGTCACCTGGGCACTCTTAAGCCCAAAAGGCATAGACAGATAGCAGAAGGCTCCAAACGGAGTGATGAAAGCTGTCTTCTCCTGGTCCTTGACTGTCATCTTGATCTGATGATAACCTGAATAAGCATCCAGAAAACTCAAACGCTCACAACCCGCCATAGCGTCAATGATGTGATCAATACGAGGGAGAGCAAAAGGGTCATCTGGACAAGCTTTGTTTAAATTGGTGTAATCCACACACATACGCCAGGTGCCGTTCTTCTTGAGTACAAGCACCGGGTTAGCCAACCACTTTGGGTGAAAAACTTCCACAATGAACCCGGCCGCCAAGAGCCGGGCCACCTCTTCTCTAATGGCCTTGCGCCTTTCCTCGTTAAACCGTCGGAGAAACTGCCTGACCGGCTTAAACTTTGGATCAATATTAAGAGTGCGCTCAGCGAGTTCTCTCGGGACACCCGGCATGTCAGAAGGTTTCCATGGAAAGATGTCCCGGTTCTCACGGATGAACTAGAGGAGCGCGCTTTCCTATTTTGGATCCAAGTTGGCACTGATGATGAACTGCTTGGATGAGTCGCCAAGCACAAAATCAACCGTTTTGGTGTCATCAGCTGACTTGAATTTCAACACCGGTTCATGCTCCGTTGTTGGCTTCTTTAAAGACGTCATGTCTGCCGGTCAACATTATCTTTATAAAACTTTAACTCCTTTGTTGCACAAACAGACTCAGCATAAGCGACATCTCCTTCTTCACACTCCAGGGCTATTTTCCGGCTTCTGTGTACTATAATGGTGCCTTTATAACCCGACATCTTGAGCTGCATATATACATAACACGGCCGAGCCATGAACTTGGCGTAAGCCGGCCGTCCAAACAGAGCATGATATGGGCTTTTGATCTTAACCACCTCAAAAGTTAACTTCTCAGCCCTGGAATCATATTCATCCCCAAAGTCTACTTCCAGTTCAATCTTACCAACTGGGTATGCCGACTTGCCATGTACAACACCGTGAAAAACAGTATTGGATTTCTTAAGACTCTTATCAGTCAATCCCATCCGACGGAACGTCTCATAGTAGAGGATGTTGATGCTACTGCCTCCATCCATGAGCACTTTAGTGAATTTATATCCACCAACCTGAGGTGCCACTACCAAGGCTAAGTGACCCGGATTATCAAGCCGGGGAGGATGATCTTCTCTGCTCCACACAATAGGCTGTTCTGACCACCTTAAATAATGTGGAATTGCCGGCTCAACGACATTGACAGCCCTCTTATGAAGTTTCTGGTCCCTCTTGCATAAACTAGTGGTAAATACATGGTAGTGCCCACTATTCAACTGTTTTGGGTTGCTCTAATATCCGGACTGTTGCTGCTGATTACCTTGGTCGGGTTGTGGATTATAACCTCCCTGGTTACCTGTATGGCCCTGACTGTGAAAACCGCCTCCACCTGAACCGGCGCCCGGGCCATGAGAGCCGCCTCCGCCTGAACTGCCGCCAGGCCCGTGACTTCCATCAAATATGTTTGAATTTTTAAATGCCTTCATGATTGTACAGTCCTTCCACAGATGGGTGGCTGGCTTCTCCCGGGTGCCGTGTCTTGGGAAAGGTTCATTCAATAGTTGCTCGAGGGTGGGACTTGACCCGCTTGACCGAGGGGGTTGCCTATCCTTGCGCCGTTGATTGTTGCCCTGTGTATTGGTGTTAGCCACAAATTTGTCATCCTTACGTTTATTACCTCCTTGATTTGTCGGGTTATGCTGGTGACCTTTGTCGTTGCCGTTCTTCTTTCCCTTCCCTGTTTTTTCTTCATCAGACACGGGATCCTTGGTATTGTTAGAATCAACATACTTGATCAGAGCCGCCATCAACTGGCCCATGTCATTGCAGTCATGCTTGAGCCGCCCCAGCTTCTGCTTCAGAGGTTCAAAACGGCAATTTTTCTCCAACATTAAGACTGCCGAGCCAGCATCCATCTTATCAGATGAATGTATTATCTCCTTGACCCGGCGCACCCAATGGGTTGTGGACTCCCCTTCCTCTTGCTTACAATTAGTCAGGTCCGCGATTGACATAGGTTGCTTACATGTGTCTTTGAAGTTCTGAACGAATCGAGCCTTCAATTCCGCCCATGAGCCGATGGAATTAGGTGGCAACCCTTTCAACCAAGTGCGAGCCGTTCCATCCAACATCATGGTGAAGTACTTAGCCATTACTGCATCGCTGACCTCCAACAGCTCCATTGTCATCTCGTAACTCTCGATCCATGCCCCAGGCTGCAAGTCGGTCGTGTAATTAGGCACCTTACGAGGCCCCTTGAAGTCTTTTGGCAAGCGCTCATTATGTATAGCCGGCACCAGGCAAGGGACACCTCCTGTTCTTGTGGCTACTCCTGCCTCAACAGAGGTTGCTGGATAAGCCGAAAAAGTTTGATGAGCCACCTGCTCAGCTACCAGTTGAACCGCCCGCTCAGCCTCTTGTCGGATCCTCTCCTAATCCGCTAAGTTAAGGGCTCCAGCCCGCACCGGCTCATGCATGCGTGGTTGGTTGCAGCGTTGAGCGTTGCTTGACATATCAGATGAGTCCATATGCCTGCTATAGCTCGGGCTCCGGCTCGGGCAAGGAGTCGAATGGATTCTGTCTTGATTGTAAGAGTACACATCCCGCTGCGCCAGAGCCGTCTGAAGAATTTCTCTCACTCTTCGTGTTTCGATTGCTGTCGGAGAGTCGCCTTCCATCGGGAGAGCCGCCAAACGAGCCAACGCAGCAATGAGGTTTTCCAAAGGATTGGAGAAGTGACCCGGTGGTGTTGGTGCATAATGAGGCGGAGCGGTATACATGCGAGGTGGTTCCATGGCCCGCGGCTGAACCGGTGCTCCGGGTGTCGTGATCCGAGTTGCCTCCGGCGGGTTACTTGGGCCGGCCCTGGGTGTATGGAAAAGGTTCCTAGGATCGAGCGTCAGAGGTAGACGTGATTGAGTTTTCTGATGCCTTCTCCTCATGACCTCGTTTGACGCGTTCAGATGCACCGAGAGCCGGAAAGTCTCCGCTTGAAGCTGCTGAGCACGAACGTCCAAAGTCGCCCGCTCCACGGCCATCCTGACCTCTTCTGCTGCTAAATTTTCCTTGGCCTATGCCATCTCTTCGCGTACCCATGCCACCTTCGCGTCATGCTGAACTTTATCCGCTGGTTCCACCATGGCAGTCAACAGAGCCGTCAGCTTATCCGTGAGGTCCATCAGCATCGGAGCCGGGGGGCTCGCGGGGTCTCCTGACCCGGCCGCTGCCGACCCGGTGGTTGTTGCTGCTGCGGCCGTGGAGTTCTGCCCGGGCTGAGTGCCTGCCATGAAGACTCCGGCTCGATTCGGCGGCTCAAAAGGGGTCCGGAATGCTGCTGCCATCGGAACAACCCCAAAGCATGCCATCCCGTAGCTGATACAAAGAATCCGTCTCGCCTGTTGATGACGTAGCATCAGAACAGATGGCCGTGTCACCGCCATCCACTGATCCTTCTGAGTATTCACCTCCATGGATGCAACCCACAAAGGCATGTTTTATGCTGGTCAGGCCCGGGCGGGCCTCGCACGCTGAGCCGTCTCGATGATGTTGGTGCAGACGTTCGGCTCAGGGCCTGATTCGCCGATCCGGCCAATGAAGACATGAATCCCACCGTAGGGGGCCCGGTACCCGTACTCAATTGAGCCGGGGGCCCCAGCCTTCATCGTCGATGTAGAGCTTGCCGCAGCGACTCTTGGTCATCCGGCCCACAACGTATCCCTTGAGTCCTTCGAAATTGCCCTTCAAGAACTCAAATCCATCGTGCACTGGCCCCACGATGGGCGCCAACTGTCATGGAATTATCACGACAGATGTCCTAGCAAAAGGACTTAGTCGTAGGGCCATCGCAACTAGGAAGCTTAAAGGGGTTAATCGAGACAAAGGACACGAGAGGTTTTATACTAGTTCGGCCCCTTACGATGAAGGTAAAAGCCTATGTCTAGTTGTGTTGGAATTGCTGGTGTTTCGATGACCAAGGAGCAAATCCACCGGCTTGGTTATCGATCTGTTGATTCTTGCCCTAAGCCGCTGCCAGGTCGTCCCCTTATATACACGAGTTGACGCCTGGCGGCCTACAGAGTCCCGGCCGGCTCATAAAACGTGTCTGGCTCAGTGACTTCTTTTATATGCCTTTCTTTACAAGTCTTTTCTTACATACGACGATATACAATATTGGGCCTTAAGCCAACTCTAGGCTTAGGCCTTCTATAAGTCTTAATAAACTATCGCCTTGAATGTTACTGGGCTTCTTTTGTGACCCGCCATTGGGGCTGACCCGGCCCCTCCTAGGCAGGTCTTACCTGGTAGCTATACTCCCAACAACTCATATACCTTGTACTCTCCTCTTCTTGAAGTGGCTCACCCTCATATGCTGAGAGATTTTTTGAGGAGGATAAAGGTGTAGGCATTGGCTTACAATTTTTCATCCCCATACGAGACAGAAGCTCAATGATATATTTTTCCTGATTTAACACAATACCATCTTGAGTTTTCTTTACTTCAATACCTAGGAAGAAATGCAAATCTCCTAGGTCCTTCAA
The DNA here is from genome assembly GCF_002162155.2 of Triticum dicoccoides. Taxonomy (NCBI): domain Eukaryota; kingdom Viridiplantae; phylum Streptophyta; class Magnoliopsida; order Poales; family Poaceae; genus Triticum; species Triticum dicoccoides. The sequence goes on along the minus strand of NC_041382.1, from coordinate 213,120,350 downwards.
GGCAAATTCTGAACTCAGATCATGCAAAAGAACATTAGTAGCATTTTGTGAAGAACTTGCAACTATGATATCATCAACATATATAAGCACAAAAATGACTACTCCTGCCTTGTTATAAATAAACAAGGATGTGTCAGCCTTAGAGGCAATGAAGCCAAGATATTTCAACTGTGAGCTCAACCTGGAATACCATACTCTGGGTGCTTGCTTTAAACCATAGAGTGCTTTATCAAGCTTGCAGACATAATGTGGAAATTTCTTACTCTCATAACCAGGTGGCTGCCTCATAAACACTTCCTCTTCCAGAACACCATGCAGAAACGCATTCTGTACATCTAGCTGCCTTAGACTCCATCCTCTGGATACAACAATAGCTAACACAAGTCTGATAGTTGCAGCTTTCAGAACGGGACTAAAGGTGTCCTCATAGTCAATACCATAACGTTGCTTAAAGCCCTTTGCAACTAGACGTGCCTTATATCTATCAATGGAGCCATCTACTTTCTTTTTAATTCTATACACCCATTTGCAATCAATGATATTTTTACCTCTCTGATTTGGTACAAGATGCCAAGTTTTATTCCTCATGAGTGCAGAATACTCCTCATCCATTGCCTTCCTCCATTTAGGATCATCAAGTGCACTGTTCAACGATGTTGATTCTCCTGAAATACACAACATTCATGGTATAGTTCCATCTTTCCAAATTTTAGGATTTCGTATACCTTTTTGTAGCCGGGTCATAACACGTGAAGAAACCTCTGGCTGTACCGCTGGTATACTTGCCATAGAAGATCCAGGAGAATCTGCTGATGCAGTGGCCTGATTTGTCATCATGTGCGCAGGAGATCATGTGCCTGCTGGTGTGGCTGCCCCTCCCACATGCACATGGGCGTCGCCCGTCCCACCCGGCGCAGAGGATCCGCCACCCGACCGCGACTGGACGCGCACGCGGTGTGAAGGGAATCTGGCCCCGCCTGGCACTGGTGCGTGGTGCGAGGGGGTTTCGGCCCTGCCGCTGGCCCCGCCTGAAGCTGACGCGGCCGCGCGGGAGTGGCCCTCCCTGGATCTGGGACTGGAGCCGTCAGGGGCGCGATCCGAGGCAGATGCGCTTGCACGATCCGAGGACTGCGCGCGTGCAGGGGTGGCAGGCGCCGCCGGATCTCCCTCATCATCTGTGCCAGGTGCGTCTTCTTCCTTAGTGATAACCCACAAGTATAGGGGATCGCAACAGTTTTCGATAAGTAAGAGTGTCGAACCCAACGAGGAGCTAAAGGTAGAACAAATATTCCCTCAAGTTCTATCGACCACCGATACAACTCTACGCACGCTTGACGTTCGCTTTACCTAGAACAAGTATGAAGCTAGAAGTACTTTATAGGTGTTGTTGGATATGTTTGCAAGATAATAACGATTACGTAAATAAAAAGTAGGGTCTATTTAAGTAAAGACACAATAAAGTAAATATAGCGAGTATGAAAAAGTGGTGGTAGGAGTTGCGAAATTGCCCCTAAGCAATTGACTACTTTACTAGACCGATAGCAAGTATTATGTGGGAGAGGCCACTGCTAGCATGTCATCCCTAACTTGGAATTCTATGCACTTATGATTGGAACTATTAGAAAGCGTTCGCAACTACTAACGTTCATTAAGGTAAAACCCAACCATAGCATTAAGATATATTGGTCCCCCTTCAATCCCGTATGCATCAATTTCTATGCTAGGTTGAAGCTTCTGTCACTCTTGCCCTCCAATACATAGTCCTATCAACATACAACTAACCCTATGGTGTGATCCACGCGCGCGCTCATATGATGGGCACCAAAGGACAGCAACATAACCACAAGAAAATTAAATCAATCATAGGCATTCATCAACCACCGATAGGACAACGAAAATCTACTTAGACATCATAGGATGGCAACACATCATTGGATAATAATATGAAGCATAAAGCACCATGTTCAAGTAGAGGGTACAACGGGTTGCGGGAGAGTGGGCTGCTGTAGATAGAGGGGGAAAGGTGATGGAGATGTTGGTGAAGATGGCGGAGGTGTTGGTGTAGATCGCGGTGATGATGATGATGGCCACAACAGCGTTCCGGCGCCACCAGAAGAGAAGGGGAGAGGGGGCCCCTTCGTCTTCTTCTTTCTTGACCTCCTCCCTAGATGGGAGAAGGGTTTCTCCTCTGGTCCTTGGCCTCCATGGCATGGGAGGGGCGAGAGCGCCTCCGAGATTGGATCTCTCTCTCTGCCTCTCTCTGTTTCTGCGTTCTGTTCTACTGCCCTTTCACCATTTCGTATATATATGGAGATTCGTAACTCCGATTGGACCGATACCTTCGCCGTCATTTTTTTTTTACCAAAAATTAGCTTTCTTGCGGCCGAAGAAGGGCATCAACCGCCTTACGGGTGGACCACGAGGGTCAGGGGCGCGCCCAGGGGGTGGGGCGCGCCCAGGGGGTGGGGCGCGCCCCCTACCTCGTGCCCACCTCGGACACCGTTTCGCGTTGATCTTTCTCTCAAATTTTCCAAATATTCCGAAAATAAGCTCCGTCCGTTTTTATCCCGTTTGGTTCCGTTTGATATGGATATTCTGCGAAACATAAAACATGCAACAGACAAGAACTGGCACTGGCCACTAGATCAATATGTTAGTCCCAAAAATAATATAAAAAGTTTCCAAAAGTATATGAAAGTTGTAGAATATTGGCATGGAACAATCAAAAATTATAGATACGACGGAGACGTATCACTTAACATGCAATATTGGGTCAAAATTAGTCATATTTTTGAAATCTTGGTCATTTTGAGCACCATTTTCTCTAGGGACCTGCACAGGCATAAGAGAGAGACCAGTACCAGCAGAGATATCATCACAATGGTTAGTACAATTGTCGGCCCCATGATCAAAGACCGAAGATGTGAAGCAAGAAGAATTTCCTTGCGGAGAAGTGCACCGGCATTAGGATGAAGAGAGGCAAAGGGAAACACAGACTCATCAAATACAACATCTCTTGATATATAGATCCGGCGAGTAGGAACATCAAGGCACTTGACCCCTTTATGCATGGGGTTATAGCCTAAAAGACACATCGTTTTGAGCGGAAAGCAAGTTTGCGTGTGTTGTAGGGCCTAAGATTGGGCCAACAGGCACAACCAAAGATACGAAGAGATGTGTAGTTAGGTGTGACACCAAGAAGTTGTGTAATAGGTGTTTCAAATTTGATAACTTTACTTGGAAGCAAGTTGATAAGATATGTGGCAGTTAAGAATGCTTCATCCCAGAATTTAAGTGGCATGGAAGCATTTGCTAGCAATGCAAGCCCCATATCAACTATGTGGCGGTGCTTTCTTTCAGCACATCCGTTTTGTTGGTGAGCATGAGGACAAGAGACATGGTGTGATGTGCCAAGCTTTTGAAAGAAGGAATTTAATTTTTCATACTCACCACCCCAGTCACTTTGCATAGCAATGATTTTAGAGTTCAGTTTGCGTTCAACAAGATTTTGGAAATTGAGGAAACCTTGGAATACATTAGATCGTTTCTTTAATAGGTAAATCCAAGTAAATTTACTATAGTCATCAATAAAACTTACATAATAGGAAAATCTACCAACTAAAGTAGGAGCTGGCCCCCATACATCTGAAAAGATAAGTTGTAAAGGGGCAGTAGACACACTAGTAGAAATTGGGTAAGGTAAATGATGACTTTTTGCTTGTTGACACGGATCACAAACTGACCCAACACTAGGCTCATAAGAGAGTTTATTTTTGCTAAGGACATATCTAACTATGATTGAAGATGGATGACCCAAACGACTATGCCACCTTGATGTAGATAGCTTGGTGACAATGTTTGCTTGTTTATTGGACCATGAAGATGATGATGATGATGATATGAGTGGGTAGAGGCCTCCCACGCACCGTCCTCTAAGAATGACTCTCCTTGTTCTCAAATCCTTAACCAAGAAAAAATAAGGATATAATTCAATGAGAACATTATTATCAAGAGTGAATCGATAAACGGAAACAAGATTTTTAGATGTTTGAGGAACATGCAAGACATTGGTCAAGTGTAAATTTTTCACGGGTTTTTTAACAATTGACCTGCCAATGTGTGTGATATCCATACCAGAACCGCTTGCCGTGCGAATTTGGTCGCCTTCATTGTACTTCTCCCGCGTCGTCAACTTGTCAAGTTCACCTGTGATGTGGTTTGTTGCTGCACTGTCGGCATACCAGTTGGTGTCCACGCCATAGGAGACTGCATGCGCCTCTTTTTCTTCCTGGTCGTTTTCTTCATAACGCCACCAACAAACTCGTGCACCTCTTGGATGGTATCTGTAGCTTATCTGGCACTCTGGATAGTCATGCTGTTGATCACGAACCTGCTGTTGTTGTTGCTGCTGTCGAGGGCGGCCTCTGAATCCGCCGCCTCCATTGGAGGAAGAGGACTGGCGGTCACCACGATCACCACGATCACCACGGCCACGCAATCTTCCTCCGCGCCCGCGAGATCTGCCTCGGGACTGGCCACGGCCTTTGTAGACTGCATTAGCGGATGAGTGGAACCCGCCTGAAGATGAATCGCCTAGCATCTCCATCCTTTGATCAAAGGCAGAGATCTGAGCAAAGAGATCGTCGACTGTGATGGTATTTTTGACAGCTTCGATCGCCGCCACCACGGAGTCGTAGTCGCGGTCCAGTCCGACCAGGATATAGTCCACCATCTCCGGATCAGATACGGGACGACCGGCAGCAGCAAGTTCATCCCCAAGACTTTTCATCTTCGCCATATACGTCGAGCTTGACATGGAGCCCTTCTTGGTATTGGTGATGGCGATTCTCAGATTAGTAATCCGAGACTGAGATTGTGAGGCGAAGAGATTTGTCACCGTCGTCCAGAGCTCGAAGGTGGAATCTTTCCCAGCAACTTGTGCAAGGATTTCTGGAGACATGGAATTTAGAAGGTATGATAGGAACCTACTGGTCTTTGGCGATCCAGGGTCCGTATGGGGGGTTCGGCTCTAGGGCCGTGGTCTTGTCCGCCTTCGTGACCTCCACCATCTTGGGCGGAGCGGGGTCAGTGTTGTCCAGGTGCCCCGTCACCTGCGCGCCTCGCAGGGCTGGGAGGACCTGCGTCTTCCAGAGGATAAAATTGCCTCTTGCGAGCTTCTCAGACGGCAACGATCCGAGGTTGAGGGAGACGCCGGCGGAAGAAGCCATGGAGATGATGATGTGGTTTCTAGGGTTTTGGTTTTGTGGCTAGATGTATGAGAAGAGGTGGCCCTGATTACCATGAAAGATATCAAGCATTCCTGCTCCATCGAGGGAGCCGCGTGGTGTTTATATTGATATGTGGCTGCAGCCCTTGGCTTGGCGTACAAGATGATACAAAAGGAGTTTGAAATGAATACAAGAGAAGGAAGGTGGTTGAGATTACAAGAGGTGAGGGGGTTGCTCGATTTGTTTGGATCGGCGTTGCGGGGTGCAAGATCGATGGGAATGCAGGTTGCTCGGTCTATGTTGTCTCGTCGTTTCTCGGGCCCTGAACGCCAGGTGCGCCCATTGAGGGAATTGTCGAGGAGGGTACTTGGTTCGTGCGAGTCAGAGTTTCCCGGGTAGGCATACACCATTTTTCGCATGTTGCATTGGGACATGCTTCACGGGTGCTGGGTTGGACACCGCTTGTCGGTTGCGCCTCATTCATCGCTGCAAATGTCGCATCGCTGCTCTTTGCGTTGCGCGAGAAATGGATGCATCGTGTGCTTGGTCTGTCTCGGCTTCTCCCTAACACAGTGCGCCAGGTGTGCCCTATGAGGAGACCGTTATGGAGGGTGCTCGATTTGTGTAGATCGGACTGCCCCAAGTTAGATACCAGGTTGGCCTTTTGCTGCGCTTGCGGTGCGCTTGGAGAGATTGTGTCGAGTGAGGGTGGTGTTTCTACTCTCTCTTGTTGTGTTTTGGCTGGTGTTCTGTCACAGACCAATTTTCAAAATTTTGACCTATGCCTTTTCTGAATTTCATTTGGCTCTTATTTGCTTTGGATTTCTTTCTCGGAACTAATTCAAGAAAATGGTCAACCCACTTTTTCAGGGGCAAATGAGCATGAGCTTAACTTGTCGAATCTTTATCTAACTATGCTCTTTCACATATACCAACCAAGACCAAGAGAATGGATAGTGCTCATCATATGAATCAATCGCAAAAAATCATCTCAAATGGACGTGTGGTTTATAAACTAGGTTTAAATAAAGTTTTAATCCAAATTTAAATAAAAATAAATTTTAAAAATCCAAACTTGTGCCAATTTGGTTCTACTGGATACTTGGGATCAGCATGAACTCAATGCAAAAAGACTTTCTAAATTTGGAGCTCTAGATTCAATTTTGATTTTGTCCAAAAGCTTTGCCATGGCAGCGTTTTGAAATCAGTGGAAACTCTGCATGGCAGCATTTTTGGGCTTTGACAGAAATGGACACGTGGCGGAACATGATTGGTTGGTACCAGTTGCCCCATGAAATATAACATGGTGTTGGATTTTATGATCATAAGACGACTTAGATTAGGCCATACCGATTTGGTTAATTAAAACGCGATCGATGAATCTGAGGGGATGAACGGCTCACAGGAGCCCATGTCACCCTAGGGTTTTGGCGGGTCAATATCTGTCATTGGAGACGAGGACGACATCGGGGACGCTATGGCGGTGCTCGGGGTCAATGCTACAGGGAGTCCTTGGATGCACACGTTATACATTCCGACTCGACACAACAAGAGGGTGACCATGGTGGCACGAAGGATGGACAGAGTCATTGGGAATCACTCCCCGGAGATGCAGACACAACGACGCGCTTAAGGTTTCGACGACAATTAAGCTTTAGTGCTCCTCAGTGTTGCACAAGTGGTCAGTGAGGTGCATTGTAGCGCGACGAAGTGAATGGACAAGACAACGGGTCGGGCATGTTCTTCCCTCGCCAGAAATGTCGATTGTTGGTGGTGGTGCTCGTGCATGGTCAAAGTCGTGCTTAGGGGTCGCCTTGGGTGTGTGCAAGGTGTCAGGAAGATGCGCTGGAGCGCGAAATAGAAGTGGGAATTATCATACTTGAAGCAGTGGCATCAAAAGACCCGTGGATTTGTCATTCTTTGACATGGTAGGTTCTCACAACGACATCGATGTCCTTCAGCGACCTTTGTTATTCTCAAGAGACTTTGCGATGGGATACTACAACGTGCAACTACACTGTTAACAGGCACAACTACATCATGGGTACTACCTTGCCGATGATATCTATCATTAGTGGTTGGCTTTTGTGAAGACTATCCATGAGCCCCAAGGCAAGAAGAATTTCTGTTTGCACAAATGCAAGAAGCTATTATGAAGGATGTGAAGAGGGTATTTGACGAGCTTGGTGTACTCTTGCACAGGAGGGCAGTGTAGCTTCCCGTACTTCTGTTTTGAGAAGCTCGGAGTAAATGTCCGCCTCCCGGAAGAAGATGCAATGCATGTTGTTAAATTCTTAGAAATGCATCAACAACTTCGAGATCAACATGCACGTGTGCAACTACTCAATGATCCTATGAAGCATATGTTGATTCACATCGAAAACCATTAAATTGATGATTTCTTATTAGGTGTGTTTACACTATGCACTCCGGATAATATTAACTATTTTTTAAAACCTAAACCATTTATTTTTGAATTGCAATGTGTTATTTTGGTTGTTCTTTGTTATTTGTACGGTTCAATAATCCATCATGCATGTATTTGCATAAGAATGAGGGTTTGCATGGGAAGCACAGTTGCCTGGAAATGAGGGTCAGTACGTTCCTATATGCGGACACATTCACAAACATGATTCAAATTAGATAAATGTGATTGAAGATGCTCTTACAAAATACAATCAATGAAACACGAATGACTCACAATGAGAATATCATGTGCTCCCACACTCCCCATGTTCCCTTGATACAGGAGCTCATGGGCCGTTGGATCCTTGCCCAAACTTGCAAAAAAACAAACAAACTGAAGAGTCCCATAATTCCGTGCGGATCTAGAGACTCCAACACCAACTGTTGGATCCAGAATCCAGCGGTTCAAGAGCACCTGTATCATCCAAGTATGAGATCCAATGGTCCAGGAGCTCTAGTATCATTGAGCATGAGACGGTACCTGATATTCTCGCACGACTCGTGTAGCGATCAACGTGTAAACTGCAGTGCCGTGTTGGAAGTCTAGCTGCAGTCAATACACTCGGCAAAGGAGGAAAGATCAAACCAGTTGTCCGTGCATGTTATTTCGCGGTTGTGCCGTAGTCGCCAATCGATTTGCAGACACGTCGTAATCACCTATGCAGTTCCACTTCAGTTTCGGTTCTTACCTTGCCCCTGGTGTGCTGTGTTAATTTTCCTTTTCTTTTGCCATGATGCTCTGTTACGTTTTGAATAGATATACACCAAACTGAAGGTCATTTTTCAGCGATGCGGATTTTTGGGACATGGTGGCGCGCGTGGATGAAATCTGGGCGGTCCATCTATGCTATAAGATTAGCAATTAATATAGTAATTGAATGAATACCCAAACAATACGCGAGGTTAATTCAGCAAATACGTGTACATGGGTTGGTGGCTAGCCATCTTAAATGAAACTAGACACAAGCGAATATGCATCCAAAATACAGTATTGACCGTTCTGCCATGTTAATGTGGTGCAGGCCATTTAAAACACTGGTCTGCAACGTTTAAATGTGGTTGTCTCAAACCTGTATGCCTTGAATGGCATTTAACAAATCTGGAGCTGCCGGTTTTGTTTTAGTTTGTGTTGCCCAACTTCATTTTTCGTGTGTATTATTGAGGGTACTGTTGTATCAGTTCATCAAAGCACTGCCACTGTTCATCTTAAATCTTAATGCTGCAGTATTACCTAGTGGATGATGGGATATCCCCATAAGAATGAATGTAAAATAGCATGTTACGTTAATAACAAATTTCATGGGAAGGTAACAGTAATACTCCTACACTGTGCAACCTTCTTCAACCTGCCAGTTGGGAGAAGACAAAATGATAAGGTGACCATTGTATCAAGCTCAAGTGACAGCTGAAGGGTAGCCGTTCGTTAATGTTCCTACTATAGGAATACCGTTGCTATGCTCAAAATATGTGCTTAGGCGAGGTTTTGTTATTGATTTTCTAGGCTCGTTGGGAACCTAGTACAGGAGCTTGCATTGTCCCTTGCAAAAAAAAAGAGCTTGAAATGTCCACCAGCTGATTCTGAACAAGTTGCATATCCAGAGTTGATGAGAGCACCGAATGACACATGGTGGATTAGATCATTAGAAGGTGTGTTGAAGGAGCTCACGAACTAATCCATTCATGCCATCAGATGAACAGAATGGGAGCTACCTGGTCCGAATGAATACGTGTTGAAGGAGCTAATGAACTAGACTAGAACATGGAAGAGCACATGATAGAGCACAAAGCAGGGAAGGCCAGAAGTTGAACACAAATAGAGTCGACGAGGAGGACGAATGCGAGGGGATGAGCACTTGCTGGTGAGAGGATGAGTAAAAAAAAGTTTGGTGCATGTTACCGTTGGTAGCAGCTGTCTACGGGTAGAGCTGATGAACCATTGTGGGATAAACAGGGGGGAGAAACTGCAAAAATTAGGGAGGATAATTAAGGGAGGAGCTGCGGGATGAAGAGGGGCAACAGATAATATGTGCAGGGTGCCGTCAGACATCTGCTAAAATAAATGAGAGATTAACTCCTCTTGTCATCCCGGTGGGCCAGGGTCAGTAATTGACACTGGGAATACATGAATCAGAATGTTTCTGTATATTTTGCGGTGGAGAGGCTGCTCATCACGTGTGTCTTCATTGTGTCCCTTCCAACATAATCAAAAGGCCCATGATTCATCGAAGCATTGTATCACTTGAGTTGCGGTATCATCAGATATGTTGCCTGCATGTAGGCTGCCAGATCGTTGAATTATTGCCGTTGGGCTGCTAGGTGTAGGATTAATGCACGCGCGCTGCCTCGCGGGCCATGCACTGCATCTGTCAGATGCAAATACACACACGCTAGACCGAATGCTATACTACGAGGCGAATTCCTTATACGGTCAGAGGGTTATAAAGCTGCACGCATCGCGCGCGGTGTGGATTTCGGACGCGCGCGTGGTGGCATGTCCACTCGCGATTTTTCCATTTTTCAGTCCCTGTATCCCGGCCGTGCGATGTTTGTAGCCCTCGTAGTTCTGCTGCTCTCCTCGCCGGTGCCATCGGCCGGGGACCAGCTGTTCTGCGCCGACGCCAACGACAAGTACAGCCCAAACAGCACCTACCAGGCCAGCCTTAGATCCCTCGCCGATGAACTTACCGCGAGAGCCATGAACTCGCACTCGGCCACGGGCACGGCCGGCGGGGGCTCCGACAAGGTCTACGGCGCCGTGCTCTGCCGAGGGGACTCCACCGGCGCTGACTGCAGCGGGCGCCTCCGGGAGGCCTTCGGCAAGACAATCAACGCTGACAGCACCGGGGCCGCCGCATGCGCGCTCCACAAGGACGTGGCGCTCTAATCCGAGCTCTACCAGCTTCGCTTCTCCGACGAGGACTTCCTCTCCGCCTTCAGCAACGCGCCGGAGTGGGTCGACGGCACCAACCTGAACCTCGTGCCGGCCGCCGACGCTAGGCAGTTCGACGAGCTGGTCGCCAAGCTAACGAGATCCCTGGCCGAGGCCGCAGCAGCGCAGCCGGACAGGTACGCAACGGCCGACGCGCCGTGGTCGTCGCGGGAGAGCGAGCGGACCGTGTACGGGCTGGCGCAGTGCACGCAGGACATGCCGCCGGAGCGCTGCCGCGCTTGCCTCGACGGAGTCGGCGCTGAGATACGGCGGCGGATCGGTAGCAGCAAGATGGGCGGGGCGATTCATGGTGCGCGGTGCACACTCCGGTACGAGACCGGCAACCAATTCTTTACGGAGACCGCCACAGGCAAGTCGTTGTACAATTTAGAGCACAAGAAAGAAACTGAAATTTTTTTAAAATAAATTCCATTTTTGTCTTGAGCATTAAATTTTCCCGCCCTTTTTTTTATCATCAGACTCAAGAGTTGGACTATCAACAATAATATAAGATCATAAGACTGAAAACTGTGCCTTTGGGTAGCTTATAAAAATGAAAAGTAAGACATCATACAGTTTTGCTATTTTGCTAGATATGTCTATAATGGGACCAACAGAACACGGGGAATAGTACAAAGGTTCAGTTTGCTTAATCAAATCGGGTACATATACTGGAAGGAGCAACCATGAAAAATACATGAATTTACCTATCTGAGTCACCTTCTGACATACTTCCCTTCTAAAAGTATGAAAGAGCTGGAGCCTTGAGAGGCTATTAGTAGTATCGTTCATTCGCTACATGTCACTTATTCTCTTGCAATATTCAGGGCAACGGAAGGGCCATGCACTCCTGATTATTGCCACAGTGTACTCGCTCTCGGTCGTCTGTACACGTTTGCTTTTCTGTGTCCTATACATCACAAGACGAAGAAAAAGAGGTAAGCAGTTCAATAAATTCCATGCGCTA
>NC_041382.1:213097306-213108424 GCF_002162155.2 Triticum dicoccoides | reverse complement strand
ATGCGCTAATGATGATAGTGGCAACTAACTCACTACCAAGTGATCTAATTTCATGTAATAACTGATAACTGATGGAGGGGTGTACATTTAGGGAAGATAAATTCCACGGAGCAGCCCAAGGACATAGATGAAATCCTGAGGCTTTGGAAGATGGAAGATACCGGCTCTGAGTTCTCCCTGTATGATTTCTCGCAAATTGCAGATGCTACAGACAACTTCTCACCCCGCAAAATATTAGGACAGGGTGCCTTTGGGCCCGTTTACAAAGTATTTTTCCGTTGTATTCATATTTCCTCAATAAAAACATAATTAACACGAACCATTCTAAGTTATGGAGGATCGTTCATGATTTTTGCAGGGAATTTTTCCTGACGGACAAGAAGTAGCAATTAAAAAACTTGCTGCACGGTCAAGACAAGGTCTAGTGGAATTCAAAAATGAGATCCAACTGGTAGCAAAACTTCAGCACAGACACCTTGTTAGGCTGCTGGGTTGTTGCATCCATGATGAAGAGAAGATACTGATCTATGAATACATGTCAAACAAAAGCTTGGACTACTTCATTTTCGGTAGGTTTTTGGAGTAATTTACTAATGTCCAATTGTATGCCCCTCTGTAGTACTAAACACTTGGCCGTGTGTCATATTTGCAGATCCAAACAGGAGGACATCATTAAACTGGATGATACGACTTAAAATAGTAGAAGGAATAGCCCAAGGGCTTCTATACCTTCACGAGCATTCACGGCTGCGTATCATCCATAGGGATCTGAAAGCAAGCAATATTTTGTTAGACTCCGAGTTAAATCCTAAGATTTCTGATTTTGGCATGGCAAGGATATTTCCCTCAGATGCCACTCAAACAAAAACAAGCAGGCTTGTTGGAACATAGTAAGTACATCACACGAGTAAATTACCAATTAATATTTCTACCCAAGCATTTTCCTTCTGACTATTGCATGTCATCTTTCCTAGTGGTTACATGGCTCCTGAGTACGCATTTGAGGGCCTCCTTTCGATCAAGTCAGATGTTTTCAGTTTTGGGGTATTGCTTCTTGAGATTATAAGTGGAAAGAGGAGTGCAGGATTTCAGCATTATGGAGAAAGAGAATTTCACAATCTTCTTCAATATGTAAGCAAGTTAATATCTGTAAAATTGGTGCATTCTCGATTTTTCATTTCCATGAATTGCAGGGGTCTTTTCATTCTTTCCCGTTTTATTAGCTATAATTTTGTGTGCAAATTTTAATACAGATATATAAGGTTACCCTTACCGTCAAATTTATGTAAGGACCGTATTTTCAGGCATGGCAGATGTCGGAAGAAGAAACATGGCATGAATTCATTGATCAATCAATTGGTGATGAATATGAACCAGGAGACATGATGAAATATCTCAGGTTGGCACTAATGTGTGTCCAAGTAAAAGCAGTAGACCGTCCCACTATGTCTGATATTGTTGCAATGCTTAGCAGTGACGACATCACCATAACAGAGCCAAGGCAACCAGCTTACTCCTATACCAGAGTAGATGTGTCAGTAAATATCAATTTATCATGCACCATAAATGATATAACCCTCACCACTACTGATGGTAGATAAATGGTCATTTATTTCATTTGCAAAGTGTGTGACTACTGGTTTTGGATGTTCTTCTTGTGTTGACAAATTAATTAGACAGGGCACTGTTTGTATTCCATTAGTGACTCAGAATTTCACCCATTTATCCTATTCCTGCATATGTAACAAGATTTTCCATCATAAGCAATATTTACAAGGGACTATGAGAATATTTACATATCTGTTTCAAAACTACATAGCACTGGAACTAGCACAAGACCTGCGAGCTGCTGGGCAGATCAACAAAACCACCAACTATCTACCGTCAGGCCGTCCTTTGAGACATATCTACTGTAGCTTGTAAAATTGATTATAGAGAAGGTATTCTACACTCCCGGTACTCCCAACTCTAGAAATCTCATTCTAGAAGTCATGAAATATTTCAACAAAAATTGGCAATATAGACAAATTTATGTATAAATCATATAACAAAAAAAATCAGATCGATGGATTCGAAACACACGTCTAGAAACAAAAATGACAAATATTGCTGTGAATAGTACTAATCCAATTTGGGCTGTGAATTCGGCTCACTAACAATAAGAATGCCGGATTCTTCTTTTTTGTTTCTTGAGCTACAGAAACTTTGGAACTTTGTGACATAGTAGATACATACAGTATAAGTATTGAGATTTTGTTCATAAGTTTTGGCAATTTTTTTATAGGCCAAAATTTTCGGGAGCACTGGGAGTATTCCACACCGGGATTACTCCATACATTCTCGTCCGTTATATGCATGTTAGACATGAAAATGAATTAATGATAAAGTGAAAGTGCAATCTAGACCATATGCCGACCTTGTTTTAGACATGAAGGTACTGTAAAATTGACTTTACTAAGATGTGAAACTAGGACATGCTACAACAGTGACTCAAGGCTCGATCTTATTAGAGGTGGTATAGTCCACCGGGGATGGCAACATATGTCCCAACCCAAATAGATAGTGTCTGTGTTAAATATTCAAATAATTAACATGTATGATAGCAGGATTAGAAGGAAAAAAGACCGCAATTTCAGATAATGGGATTGAAAAGTATGACAGCACCTGTGTGTGTAAATAAAGTCCAATGCTTACACTTGGACCAAATTGGAAGTCAAACCCCGTCCAGTAGGCATGTTTCTCTGCCCTACTTTGCAGGATATGGTGACTGTCACCATCAATCATCCTGTCAATTTGAAGAGAAAAGGTCAAACTTAGACCAGTCTGGTCCCAAAGGTCATTTTTGCAAGAACCTTCAACATGTTTACCTCCTGTACACAAAGAGAAGATGTTATTTGCCACTCATTCATTACAGCTTCATGAGTACTTCTGCAAAGCAGATAGATCAAAGACCATTTTCTGAAATAAACAAGGAGGATGCCACTATTATCTCTCTTAGTTCTCTTCCTCTCCTTCTCGGCTTCGTCAGAAGGTCAGACACTCTGCAGCGACAATAATGGCGGCATGTACATGCCAAACAGCACCTACAAATCCAACCTTGTATCCCTCGCTGAACTACTGTTTGCCAAAGCCAAGCACTCAGCTACTGGCACGGCTGGCATAGGACCAGACAAGGTCTATGGTGCAGTGCTTTGTCGGGGTGATTCTGACGGCTCCGACTGTCGGAAGCGCCTAACCAGGGCCCTTGATGAAGCAATCAACAGCAAAGCTGGCAACTCTTACTCCCTCCAGGGTAACAACGTGACCTACTACGACGACCAATACCAGGCACAGATAAGCTTCTCTGACCAGGACTTCCTTTCCAACTTCAGCAACATGCCCGGGTGCACCGTGAATACTAACCTGAACTCCGTGACGGCCACTGGAGTAGCCAAGCGTTATGAAGACCTTGTCAACAAGCTGATACATGCGCTTGCTGATGCTGTGGTGAGCCGAGCAGAAAAATATGCAGTCAGGAAAGTGAGGTCTGAGGAGACAGGACAGACGGTGTATGGGCTGGCGCAGTGCATACGGGATATGCCATATGAGAGTTGTGCGCCATGCCTGGATCGCATAATCTCTGACATGCAGAGTAAGATCATTGCTGGCCAGATAGGGGCAGCATTTCTTGGGGTGTGGTGCACATTGCGTTATGAGACGGACACACAGTTCTTTACTGATACCAAGATGCTGTCACTCGGGTCCTGCTTTTTTTTTTTTTTAGAGAAAAGGCGAGAGCCCGACTTTATAGATAAAGCCACCAGGCAGAGTATATGACCAACAACAGCATCCAACAAAGTAACGCGCGCAGAAGATAAAGAATCATTACAAGGCCAGCGGCCTTACATGGCACGCAGGCCAGCCTAAACCAGACACCAAAAGAGCATTCAGGAAGCCGTCCTCAAAGAAAGCCGAAGAAGCCCAGACGCCGTAGATTTCATCTTGGATAGCATGGCGTCGAAGGCCTGGAGGTCCCCTTCTTTAGTCAATAATCTCCACTGCTGCAAGAAACCATTGGCTTTAAATAAGCAATTGACAGGATTAGCCGGAAAAATATGTTCAATCGAGAACTTATTCCTAGTAGTCCACAACGACCAGCCAATCGCAGCCCATCCAACTAAGAAGACTCTTTTAGAATGGCCAGAAAGAAGATTGACATAATGCCTCAGGTCTTCAAAGGAGGAAGGGGACCAATTTACATGTAACCAGAGTCTGATGCAACTCCACATAAGTTTAGCTAAGGAGCAGTGAAAGAAAATATGCTCGGTGTTCTCCAGTGCCCCACAAAGCACACACCTGTCGGACCCCGGCCCGTTTCTTTTCTTAATCTGATCGGCCGCCGGAAGCTTACTCCGGATAGCTTGCCAGAGAAATATCTTGATCTTAGGAGGAATTCGAGCCGACCAGACATGCTTAAACTTGACCGGGCGCCCCCCAGGGATAAGCTTGGAGTAAGCAGATTTAACCGAAAAACGCCCCGAAGAGGAGAAGAGCCACACCACGGCATCCTCTTCCTCCGAGAGCAGGGGGAAGCAAGCAGTAAGGCGCTGCCAATCTTCCAACTCTTCAGGAGAAAGAGAACGACGAAAATCCAGAACCCAACCCCTAGCCGAGAGCTCAAAGATAGAAACCTCAGTATCATCACAATAAAAAAATAGAACCGGAAAAGCAACAGCCAGCGTGGAGTCCCCGACCCACCAATCAAGCCAAAACCGCGTAGACTTACCGTTCCTAACTACAAATTTTACAAGGGACCGAAAGATCGGCCGGACTTTAACCAGTTGATGCCAAAATTGCGACCCACCCGCAGCCGGCGCGAACATAGGACTCGAGGAGGGGAAATATTTAGCTTTTAGGATAGAGAGCCAGGGTGGCAGTTCCTCAAGAGTCATGATCTTCCACCACCATTTGATCATAAGACAAGTATTCATCACTCGCGTATTAATAATGCCCAGACCCCCTTTGGCCTTGGGGCGACATATAATGTCCCATCTGACCATCCTGTACTTACGTTTATTGTCCGCTGCGTTCCAATAGAAAGCACCCCTATGCTTGTCAAAACCATTATGAACCCCACTAGAGAGAAGATAGAATCCCATTAAGAACATAGGTAGCGAAGAAAGACAGGAGTTAGTAAGGGCGACCTTGCCCGCTTGCGTATTATATCGCCCTCGCCAAGGGAGAACTCTGTTGCCAACTTTGGTAACCACCGGAGCGAAGTCTTTAGCCAAAAGTTTAAGCGGGGAAATGGGGAGGCCTAGATATTTGAGAGGGTAGGATCCCAAAGAGCAGTTCAGAAGATGGGCCACCTGCTGCGCCTCTTCGTCCGAGACCCCAGTCACTACAACCTCACTCTTAGAGAAATTGATTTTAAGACCTGAGAGCGCTTCGAAACAAAGCAGAAGGAATTTCAGATTGGTGAGGCTATTATCATTAAGTTCCATCAGAATTATAGTATCATCCGCATATTGGAGATGAGAGATGCCATTAGGGATGAGATGAGAGCTCACCGGAGTGATATGACCAGCCAAGGCAGCTCGAGAGAGAATGCGAGATAGAGCATCAGCCACAAAGTTGAAGAGTATAGGGGACGCTGGATCCCCTTGCCTGAGGCCCCTGCCATTAGCAAAAAACTGGCTAATTTGGCCATTGACAGCCACAGCCGTGTGCCCCCCAGAAACCAATTGCATCAAGCGCTGCATAACAGGCCCCTCAAAGCCCTTAGCCAAAAGAACTTGCCGAAGGAAATTCCAGCTAACCGAGTCGTAGGCCTTTTCAAAGTCAAGTTTGAGAACCACAGCCTTGGTCCCTCGCACCCGTAAGTCATGAACAATCTCATGTAAACAAAGTACCCCGTCCAAAATGAACCTCCCTTTGATGAAAGCAGACTGGAAAGGGCTAATGGTCCGATGTGCAATGGGAGATAGCCTAGTGGCCATGCCCTTTGCAGGAATCTTTGCGAAGTTGTTGATTAAAGCAATCGGCCTAAATTGAGAAATCATATCCGCACCCTTGACCTTAGGGATGAGGGAGAGAACCGCATAGTTAAGTCTAGAAATGTCAACCGATCCCAGCCAATACCCTTGAATGACAGCAGAAATTAGACCTTTTAGTTGGGGCCAGAATTGTCGAAAGAACGGAATGGAGAAACCATCAGGGCCTGAAGCCGCATTAGAATTAGCCGTCCGAATAGTATCAAAAATTTCCTCCTCAGAAGGGGGAATCAACAGAAGCTCATTATCAGCGTGAGAAATCCTATCAAGGGGAGCCCAGAAGCCCGGGGCTAGCGCGAATCCGAGGTCTGGTTTAGCCGAAAGCAGGTTAGAGAAGAACCGAACTACATGACGAAGAATGACCGGCGGTTCAGAGACCCTAACACCATCAATAATGAGGCTGTTAATCATACATCTACGCCGTTTGCCATTCGCAATGACGAAAAAGTAAGCCGTTGGAAAATCACCCTTAAGAGTCCAATTAATCGTACCCCTTTGCTTCCAATACACTTCCTCTTGGCGATGAATAGCCAGAAGCTCCTTCTCAAGGCCATAGCGAACTTGCCACTCAGTAGCCGAGAGCCCACCGTTGTCCGCACGGGAGTCGAGGGCACTAATTTGAGCACTCAACCTAGATTTGTCGCGCCTCGACTCAGCAAAGTGGTTCTTGGCCCATCCTCTAAGGAACTTGCGTAGGGAGTAAGAAACATAATGCCAGTCATCCATAGGGCCAAATGAACGATGGGGGGAGGTAAGAAAGCCCAAGATCTTCTGAGCCAGCATATCAGGGAACCCTTCTACTAAAAGCCAGGACGCGTCAAATTGAAATCTTTGGCAGCCATTGGGGCAGAGACCATCGTCAAGGATGAGAGGAGCGTGATCGGACCCGACGATGGGGAGGGCCCGAAGTGAGCAGCGAGGAAAAAGGCCATCCCAAGCAGGGCAGATAAAAACTCTATCAAGAACCGAGCGAATAGGACAAGTCTGTCGGTTGGTCCAAGTGCAGCGGGCCCCAACCCTCGGGATCTCACAGATAGCCGTGTCCCTGATGAAAGCATTAAAAGCCTCGGCCCGCACCCAGGAGAAATTGACAGAACTCTTATCAGAAGGATACCGAAGCAGATTAAAATCACCCCCAATCAGGAGTGGCAGTTGGCAGGCATCAATTTTAGTAAAAATCTCATCCAAGAAAATTTGTGACAAGGAATGATCAGCCGGACCATATACTACCATAAGTTCAAGGAGGGTGTTATTGGAACGTAGGGAAACTACCATACTAGCCCAGTATATACCATGGTCGAAAGCCACAAAATCAAAGGTGACATTATTGGTGCCCAGAAGAAAGCCGCCGGACTGACCAACAGAGGCCACGAAATTCCACCTAAATCTATCAATCCCAGCAATCGCCGATAGTTCAGAAGGAGAAAAGGAGGGTTTAAGAGTCTCAACAAGCCCGATAAAATCAATTCTTTCAGCGCGCATTAAGTCCTTCAGTTGGTCTCTGCGCCCCCTAGCGCAGAACCCTCTAATGTTCCAAAACAGGGCCTTCATCTTAGGGAAAGGTTTTTAATTCTCAAGCTCGACCTGCACGGAGCCTTGCAGGTTTTAGCACGTTTCCCAGCCCCGCGCTTCTGCACCGGAGACAGCTGCCCCCTAGCAACCTCGCCCGGTTCCCCTCCGGCCACAACCAGAGGGGCATCCATCCCAGTCCCAGCCTCCTTGGCCTTGGCGATATCAGCCTGAGCACGTTCATTAGCATGAATCAACTGCAACAGAGAGGAGGGAGAACCCACGCTAGCGTCTAGACATATCCCAACATCAGCTAATATCGAAAGGAGATGTTCATCGGAATGGGAGGGTAAAACAAGCCTAACAGGAGACTGAGCCAAAGGGGGGGAAGGAGATGAGGGTGAATCCAAACCTGAGGGGGGAAGATCACGCGCCGCCGCACACCGAGCCGCCCGATCCACCACGCGCTCGCCACTGTTGGAGGCGCGACCACTCTTGCGAGCAGTCGAGGCAGGAGAGCGCACAGGGACCGGAGGGGCCCGACCAGGGGAAGCCGCCGCCGAAGAAGGGCCCGGAGCCGCCCCCAGGTCCGCCTCCAGACGGCGGCAGAGCCCAGCCGCCGACTGCCTGGAGTCCCCCGAGGCCCGGCTCTTCGCGGAAAACTTCTTCACCGAGGACTTCTTCCTTTTCTTGGCCGCCGAAGGTCCCACTGGAGGTAGACCTTCAATGCCAGACAGCGAGGGGGAGGTGGGGCGCACGGGCATGTTGGAGCACGCCCCCGACAAGGGGGTGCCCTTCGAAGCAGCCGCGGCCGCAGGACCAGCCACCGTACCAGGCACCGAGCCCTGAACCCCACCACCCGCCGGAGCCGGAGCACAGTCCTTCATCAGCTCCTGCTCAGCAGGAGAAAGCCCATCCCACGCAGACTGGGTGAATCGGGGATCCGTGCCATTCAGCGAGTCCTCAGGACCCCCCCCACCCTCCCGACTCTTGTCATCGTCACCCGAGGCCGGGGGAGGAGGGGGGGGGGAGGAGGAGCGACCGCACCAGGAGCACCTTCCACCCGAACTCGAAGACGAAAGCCACCAGCCGCCGGGAAGACATCAACGGAACCACGGATGCAGATCGGATCAACACACCACACACGAAGGCGAGCAGGACCCAGAACCGACAGTGAAGCAAGATCGACCTCAATAGGTTTCCCGATAAGCACCCCAAAAGCCATCAAGAAGGACGCGGTGCGCAAGCTGGGAGGCACATCATCAACGAGCACCCAGACATCAGGCAGAGGAGATATGGTCTTGGATCCGTTGGAAGCCGCTTTGACCGATACAACAAGTTGATTCACAGGGAGAGTGAAACTGGTACAGGAAGATATCATGCGAAGACTCTCTTTAGAGGGGAAAGTGGCCGCAAACTCGAAATCAGAAAGCTGCCGGATCTGCCAGTCCCAACCCCCTTCATCCCACATATGAAGTTCATCCAAGAGGGCTTGTGAAGAGATACGCTTGTCTTGGACAGTAATGACACCCACGTTGGACAGGGAGGGAATGGGAGCAGCTGCGGGGACTTCCTTGTCCATGGCAAAAAAAGAGCAACCCGGGAGGCCAATCCCAAAATGGACGAAGGAGGGGGGCTTGATCCTACTCTGACAGTCCACCGTTAGGTGTCCATCCTCCCTACAGATGAGACAGAAAGGAGGGTTCTCGCACCGAGACTGGAAATGGCCAGGGCGATGACACGCGAAGCAGGTGAGGATGGGATTAGAAACCTGGGAGTGAGAGGAGTTACGGTTCGCACCACGAGAAGGCGCCGAAGGGAGGATGCCATCTCCAGAAGAACCACCGACGGCACCCGCTCCAGCACCACGTCCCGCCGCAGGGCCAACCGGACGCCGGGCCGGGGCCCCAGAGCCACCACGAGGAACGAAGCGGGACGGCCCGCCGCCGCCCGCCGCCGGCGCCCGCGGCGGCCCACCCATGGGAGCAAGCGAGGAAGGAGACGAGGAGGGGTCCAAAGATCCCGCCCGGCTCCCCCGCGCCGCCTGTTCCCAAGGGTCGACCACATGCACCGGAGCTGCGGACGCCAAGGACGGAGAAGCCACCAGCCCGGAACCAGATGCATGCGGCGAAGCGGCACCCGCCTCCGACCGCGAAGCCTGGAGCTTGGCGCGGAGCGACACCTCAAACTCCAGATCCGCAGCGGCGTCGCCAGAGCCGTCCCGCCCCCGCTTGAGGCAGGAGACAGCGTCGCTGGAGGACCCACGGGAGCGGTCCATCGCCACCACCGACGAGAAGGGGAGGAGGAGGGGAGGGGGAGGCTTGGATCTGACAAAGCGGCAGATAGGGAAACGGCGCCGTCGCAGATCAGCAGCGGAGGCAGGAAACCCTAGAAAAGGGGGAACCGACCCCTTCCGGACCCATAAATAGCCGGAGCCAGCCAGGCCGGGCTCTGTCGAAAGGGCCGAAGGGGGAGGCGGACTCAACTGGGCTGGCCTAGGCCCATCAGACTCAGACACGAGGGGGGGGGGGATCAGCCGTGGAATCCAGTGAAGGGGCCGACACAGGCCCACACGGCCCATCACCGACCAGAGGGACCCGGCCCACGGACCGTGGCACCAACGCAAGACCCGATCCCAGATCTAGGGTTTGCGCCGGCGCCGCTGACGACGTGGAAGGGAGGCACCTGGACGGCGACGAACCGGAGGGCACCGCCACCGAGGAGGATGAGACGGGTGAGGCCATGGCGTCCACCCCCGAGCTCACCAAAGAAGGATCCGCCGCCCAGGGAGCGGCGCGCCGGCGCCCACGGCCAACACGACGCCATCCATCCGGGCCCGCATCAAGCGCACACAGCCGGCCCCGACCCCCCGGAGCAAACTTGCGCCGACGGCCCGCCACCAATAACGGAGGCAACCCAACCACCGATGCCGAGCGAGGAGGAGGGGGAGTCTCAGGATCAGAATCGGAGCCAGAGTCGTCGGAATCAAGGGCCCAGAACTTGTTGGCCCGTGGCGCTGCCAGGGCCACCGGACAGGGAGGGGGGAACGCAGGTGGGAGGGGTTCGGGCCCCGCCGCCGGCGGATAGCCCGGAGAGGAGCACGAGGGGAGAAGGGAGCAGGGGAGCGAATCTGACTTGGACGCCGGGGACGAGGGGGAACCGCAAGCCGACGGCGTCCCGCGGGGAGGGAGCGAGGGAGGGGAGGAGAGAGCCATCTCGTCCGGGGAGGGAGCGAGGGAGGGGGCTCTCGGGTCCTGTTTGGTTCATAAGTCCTAGGACTTTTTCTAGTCCCAACTAAAAATTCTCTAGTCCTTAAAAAGTCCCTTCCTGTTTGTTTTCAGAGACTAAAAAGTCCCTAGTCCCTTCCTAGAGGTTATTAAATGACCATGTTGCCCCTATTATATAGCAAAATAACAATCAAACAACACCATGGGATGGCGGGCAATTGAATGCATGAAGGGGCATTGTTGGAAAAGTCTCAAAAAGTCCCAAAAAGACTCTCCTTGAGAGTCTTCTTCATTTAGTCCCAAATGCCTAGTTTAGTCCCTAAAAAGTCCCTCCCGTTTGGTAAAAAAGT
>NC_041382.1:213095555-213097149 GCF_002162155.2 Triticum dicoccoides | reverse complement strand
TCTCTAAGAGGGACTTTTTCTAGTCCCTACACAAAAAAGTCCCCGGAAACAAACACCTCCTCAATGCGCTCCCAAGAAGTCCCCAGCGACCACGCCATCCCTCCTTCCACCCCTACAACCTGAGACCCTGACCTCGACCCTCCCGTTGCCGACCGCGACGACCGCCCCGATGGCCACCACGGCCAGCGCCCCGCTCTTGCCGATGCCGGTCACCTCCGCCGCGCCCGTCCTCGTCGTCTTCACCCCGGAGGAGATGACAGCTGCCATCCGGTATCTCACCCAGGCAGTCACAGGCATCTACACGTTCCTCGTGAGATCCTATGGGCCGCAGCCGCCTGTGCCCTTCGCCACCGCCCCACCGCCACAGTAGCCGAGGATGGCAGCCGCCATCCTCGGTGACCCCCGTCGCCGCCGCCATGCAGCAGCTGCCGTGGCAGTCGCCACCAGCGACGAACCCTGGCGCCCCACCATGCAACAGGGGCAACAGCTGCAGCTGCCGCCACCGGCGACCGCGGCCCTGGGCATCCCAACGACGGGCCCGGGGGTGCCCATCCACCAGGTCCGGTTTCCCCCGTCGTCGTCTCCGTTATCGGCCTGGCTCACTGGGTCCCTTGAGTCGGTCTACACAACGGCCTCGGTCGGGCCGCACGTGCTGCCCCCGCCGGCGACGCACCCAGCCATGCAGTTTGGCGGGTCCTCGGGCTCCGCTGAGCCCTTCACCAGCGTCGACGGGCCCCTGTTCCAGGGCGGCACCTTGATGCCCACCTACTCGGCCCCGTCATCCTCGCTGCTCCGTGCTGACGAGGCGCACCCGCCCATCGTCCACGTCCAGACGCCGCCAAGATTCTCCAAGCTGGAGTTCACGACCTACTACGGCACCGTCGACCCCCTAAATTTTTCAGGGAACAACGCACGCTCACGTACGACCGCACCTGGATCGCCTCATATCATCTCCGAGGAGCCACGTAGACGTGGTACTATGCCCTCGAACAAGACGAGGGCGGCATGCCACCATGGGAGAGCTTCCGCGATTTGTGCCTCTTGCGCTTCGGTCCTCGTATCATCTCCGAGGAGCCGCGCAGACGTGGTACTATGCCCTCGAACAAGACGAGGGCGGCATGCCACCATGGGAGATCTTCCGCGATTTGTGCCTCTTGCGCTTCGGTCCGCCTATACGCGGGAGCCATCTGGCAGAGCTTGGGCATCTTTCGTTCCTCACCTCGGTGCAAGACTTCGCACCTCCAAACCGCTGAGCTCTTCGTCGGCGGCCTACCGGACCACATCCTTGTGGATGTGGAGATGCGCGGGCCACAGGACCTCCAGACGGCCATGTACTACGCCCTTGCGTTCGAGCATCGCGCGGTGGCCATCCAGCAGGCGCCACCGCCCCGGGCCGCCACCCTGGCCGGAAGTTCCCGCGCAGGGTCGGCCTGCCCAGGCTTCCGCGGCGCCCCTCGCCGCAGCTGCAGGATGCCCGTTCCGCCGGCTCACCCTACCTACCGGGCCACGTCTGCCCACGACTCTTCTACCTGGAGGCTGAGGAACCTGCCGCTGCCGGGCTCGGTGACCAGCCCCTCTCTCCCCCTCCCCCTCC
>NC_041382.1:213022803-213095209 GCF_002162155.2 Triticum dicoccoides | reverse complement strand
TCCCTCTCGCGCGCGCGCGCACGCAACGACGGCGCCCAGCACCGGCGACCACGCCTTCCTACAAGCCATCCCTCCTTCCACCCCTACAACCCCACCCCACGCCCTGGTAGGGATCCGGTTCCTACCATCCTTCAGTTATGATGAATGGCACTAGTCATAGCAAAGACATAACGTATCAACAATGCAGTACATAACTTGTCATTGGTTTATCAAAATAGATTTTCATTGGAATTTATGTGAATGTACAGGTAAAACACACTTTTTTCGATGGAACAATGCAGTCTTGGTTGGCGTTGGAGGTTTCCTGCTAGTAATATCAATTTCTTGCTTGGTTTTTCATATATGGGTCAAAACACAACGACCAAGAGGTATGTATTCTCATCAATTCACCACTGCATAAGATAATATTTGCCACTTTATTTTTCTAAGTACGTATATTAATAGCATAACATTTCATTATTATGTTTCAGAACAAACAATATTTAAACTAGGACGGCTGTATTTGTCAATACAAATTGCAATAAATCTTTGGAGGATGGGAGGAGCCAACACAGAATTTTCAGTTTATGATTTCTCCAAGATAAAAGAAGCTACAAATAACTTCTCGATTGGTAACAAACTGGGACAAGGTGGCTTTGGTCCTGTATATAAGGTGATTGTGTTGTGTACTGGCATACTAAATGCTATCTTACTCAAAATCCAAAGTGAACTTGCTTGACTGCTTTTCTTTGAATTCCATATTTCATAGTGAGTTGCATTACTTATAGTCACCCATGAAAAGATATGTGTTCTGCAACTATGCATAATTTAACTTTTCCCCAAAACATGATACACTGTGTACACTTATTAACTTGTTTTCCTTTTTTTCTCAATCTCAGGGCCGATTAAGAAATGGACACAAAATAGCAGTCAAGAGACTGCAAACATCTTCTTTGCAAGGTTTACTGGAATTCCAAAACGAAATTCAACTCATAGGAAAGGTTCAACACAAAAATCTCGTGAAACTGCTGGGATGTTGCACTCAAGGAGATCGAGAAAAAATGCTAGTATATGAATATATGGAAAACAAAAGCCTAGACAACTTCATCTTTGGTAGCATTTCTAGTTTTGATGTGCCAGAAGCCTAGAGCACGGTATTATTTATAATTTGGTGACGTGTTTTGATTAATTATATATGTTCTGCAGATATCATTAAAGGAAGGCGATTAAACTGGTCAAAACGTTTGCGCATAATTGATGGGACAGCTCAAGGTCTTCTTTATCTTCACAACTACTCACGAATATGCATTGTTCTTAGGGATTTCAAAGCAAGTAACATTCTCTTGGATAGTGTCATGAATCCAAAAATATCTGATTCCGGAGTGGCCAGAATATTCTGCTCAAATATGGCAGAATCAAATACCACCAGAATAGTGGGCACACAGTAAGAACATAAAAGCATGTTCACTTTTAGTAAATATCAAATATGTCTGCTTCTTTTGGAAGGAATGAAAATGCATTGAAGCATCCTATGAACTTAATCTTGAATTTCTACCTTTTGCATTAGTGGCATGCATTGATTTTACTTCCACCATATAGTGGCTATATACCTCCGGAGTATGCTTTTGAGGGGGTTTGCTCGACCAAGACAGATGTATTTAGCTTTGGCGTATTGATTCTGGAGATAATAAGTGGAAAGAAGACAGCCCAGTTCTATCAATACAATGGGAAACTATACAATCTCATTGCATACGTGAGTGAAGTTACCCTAGACCCCAATTTACACTTCTATGCATACCAATTTTCATTTTACAATATAGTGTGTATATTGTTTGTTTCAACGTTGATAAAATCACAATATTTTGACAACAGGCCTGGCAACTTTGGATAGATGAAAAGTGGAGTGAGATGACTTATTGTCCACCAGAGAACGAAAATCAAGAGATAGAGAGGTGCGTTCATGTGGCACTTTTATGTGTTCAAGAAAGTGCAGAGGATCGACCAGCTATGGAGCGTGTTGTCATGATGCTAAACACCAAGAACATGAGCTTACCTCCACCTAAGCAACCAGCTTACTTCCATGTAAATCCAAGTGAGGAAGAAGTTTCATCATGCAACATTACTATAAGCATCACATTAGAGAGATAGCACAACATAGTCATCAGCGCTGAGAAAGATGCTAGTTGCATTAATTAAGTTTATTTGCCTCCAAATGGAACTATTTGCATTAATAATTTACTATAGTGGTGCCGATGTGCTTGATGTTTATGCACATCTCTCTGTCCTATTTTCTCACCCAAACATATTATACTTTTTTTCAACATGCAAAATTTATCGCTTTCTTCTTCTTTATTTGCATTAATATGCATAAGTAGAGCTCATGCTTTTCCCCATCAGAAAAAGGAAGAAGCATGTTGAAGATATATATCACCAGTTGCATGATAACTGAACAAACGAAAACAGAAATGGTAACATTTTGTTATGTTGTTCAGTTAGAGCATCTCCAGTCGTTGGTGAAAGAGCAATCATGTCCTTATATTATGTTTTGATGTTGATGACAATGTACATGTAGGGGGTCTAACAATGGTTGCCAAGTAAATCTCAGGTGTTAGCCCCCGGTTCATCGAAGTGTGTGGATCAAGAGCATACAGAGTGATTTTACTCAAGGATGAAGCATAAAAGTTGAATACATATTTTGTTTTCTTGAGTATAGGATCCCGCACTATTAAGAGGGGATCGATTGGGATAGTTAAAAAAGCTTGCTCTTGCTACAAAACATCCTTGCCATATTTGCTCATGATAAAATCTTCATGGTTCTGTTTCTGGGCTGCCGGATGTCCGGGCTTAAGGCCGGATGTCCGGGCCTCACGCTAGATATCCGGGCCTAGCCATTCCAGTATGCAGTTTTGTGTTGTGCTGCTGCCGGATGTCCGGCCCTCTACGCCGGATGTCCGGGCTCCCAGTGCTCCCCGGATGTCCGGGCTTCTCGGCCGGATATCCGGGCATAGCTGTCCAGAGGACGTGTTTATGCTGGGCTGCGCGCCGGATGTCCGGCCACCTACCGGATGTCAGGGCCTTCTTGTTATGCCGGATGTCCGGGCTTGGGCCCCGGATGTCCGGCCCCTCTGTTCTCTTCTTCTGTTTTTGTTCTGTTCTCGCAGCTTACCATGCCGGATATCCGGCCCCTAGCCCGGATGTCCGGCCTGCTCACTCACTTACACTGCAACGGCCATATTCAAGCTCACACTATATATAGCCCCTCTTCTCCACGGGAGAGGGTTGACCATTCACTCTTGAACAAACCCTAGAACACATCTCACTCTCTCTCTTACACCTCCACACCAAATCTTAGATCCCCAAGGGATTTGAGAGCATTCGAGAGAAGTTGTCCAATCAAGTGACAGATCCACCCCTACTCCATCTTTGCACCAAAGGAATTTGTGATTTGAGAAAGTCTGGAGCTTTTTCCCCATCGATCTTGTTACTCTTGGAGGTTGAAGACTCCTAGGCGGTAGGAGTCTTTCGGAGAGGAATCAATCTTTGTGATTACCCCCGAAAAGTTTGTGAGGGTTTGGAGACCACCCCAAGGTCTACCACTAGTGGTTGAGAAACGCCTTTGTGGTGTTGTCTCAAAGGGAGAATAGGGTGAGCCTTCATGGCGTTGGTGTGCCTTCGTGGTAACATCCACCTCTCTAACGGTGACGTAGCTTCCCTCCAAGGAAGTGAACATCGGCATACATCCTCGTCTCCCGGAGTTGCGGTTATCCCTAACCCTAACTCTCTACTTGTGGTTACTTGTCTCTTAGCACTTACTTCATCACTTTGTATTTGCCTAGTTACTACTTGTGTTACCTGCTTAGTACTTAGTACTTCACTTGCAATTGTTAGGCTCACTTTCACATTCCGCATTATTGCCTAAAAATTGTTAAGTAACAATTAAAATTTGTAGTTGTACCTATTCACCCCCCCCCCTCTAGGTCCATCTCGATCCTTTAAATTGGTATCAGAGCCTCATGCTCTATTCTTGTGGCTTAACCGCCCTAGAGCGAGATGAACCCCGATGGGACTCCCCTTGTTGTAGATCCGAAGGATAAAGGCGGGGCTTCTTTTGAAGTCAAGACCTTTACTTCTAAGGATCTAGAACGGGCCCTTGCTAAGCAAAAGGAGGAGCATGATGCTTCTGTCGAGGCCTTGGTCCAAATGAGGATAGCCACATTGTCCACGGTGCTTGCACAACTTTCGGGTGGTGCGGCCTCGAGGCCAACTGTGCCTACTCCGTCACTTGGTCAACAACCTCCTAGCAATGAACACTCTAGTGTTCCTTGGCTTTATGCAAGACCCCAAGTTGAGAAACCAAAATATAACTCTCAAGGCAAACCTCCTTTACTTGATGCCACTTCCGATTTTGCTTTGTGGAGAGTTGCTATGCAGGATCATCTTCGATATGGAAATGATGAGATGCTAGAGATCTTGGAGTATGGTTACCATGTGGTTGATCCAAAGAATCCTACACCAAGAGAAATTTATGACAAGAATCTCAATGACACTGCAATCATGTGTATAAGGAGAGGTATGGTTGAAAAGCAAAGGAGACCTTTCATACACATCACAAGTGCCAAGGAATTATGGAAAAGTATTATAAGATCCAAGACCGGTACCTCCACCCTCCGGAGTGCTCAATATGAAATTGCCAAGGGACAATTGCAAAACTTTTGTATGGAGAAAGGTGAAACTCCAAATCAACTCCTTGAGCGTCTCATGACTCTCACCACTGATATTGAGTCGTGTGAGTGTGACAAGACACAAGATGGATTTAACATGACTAAGCGATTCCTTGTGGACAAGTTGCTCCATGCTCTTGCTCCATATCACCATCAGATGGTATGGGACATCAGACAACACCATGCCTTCAAGGAAATGACTACAGATGACATCATATCCACTTTCCAACTATTTGAAGAGTCAAAGGCAAATGCTACAAAACATCTTGCCATGCATGGTACTCCATGGTCGAAGATCAATCTTGCATTGAAGGCCAAGCATGTATGTGAAGATGAGCAAAGTGAAGAAGAAGATGATGATGAAGAAGAAGATGGTGATGAGGTTGAATCCGATGAGGGCCCTTCATATGAAGACATGGCTCTCTTTGTCAAGAAGTTTAGCGCGGGAAAATTCAAGGGTAGGTTTCAAAAGAAGAAAGTAAGAAAATGCTACAACTGTGAAGAAACCAACCACTTGTCCAACGAGTGCCCTTATGAGAAGAGAGAAGATAAACCAAGGTTTCCCAAGACCTTTCCCAAGAAGAAGCTGCCAAATCCTTTGAACTCCAAGATCAAGAAGAGAGATGGGAAAGCAATGGTTGCTCAAGAAGAATCCGATCCAGATGATGTTAGTGGTGTTGCCGGAGTTGCTCAAGATTCTCAAAACACATTGAGGCTAGTCAACAAGAGTGGTGAAGTTGTCACCTACAACTACATGAAAGATTACAAGGGCAACGCTCACAAGTGCCTCATGGCGAAGGCCGTGGTAGAAGATGGAGAGGACCAACACTCTCCTGACAAGGTCAAGGTAACCCCACGATCAAACCCTCCTCTTTTCACTCCTCCTACTTCTAGTGATGAGTATCTTGATGCGGAGGATAGTTATGAGGATGATGATATAAATGATCCTATGCTTGCTAAATTAAATAAGTTCATGTGCTCCCTTAAAGGAAAGAAGCTCACTATGTTTCGTATGCTTATGGAGATGGTGAGTAAGCACACCATTTCCATTAAGGAACTCGAAACCCTCGTCACCGAGGAAAAGGAAAAATATGAAATCCTTGAGCGGAAAGTCCAATATGAGGAAGCACGCAATGATGAACTATGCTTAAAAATTGGTGCAAACATTGATGTTCATACTAGGGATCTTGCCTCCTTGAAAAAGGCTATCAACTCTTGCGAAGAGTTGATGAATGATAAAAGTAAGCTTGTAAAGTCTAATGCTTCTCTCTCTAAGGATTGTGAGCTCCTATCCGTGTCCCTCAAGACCAAGGAAGAAGAGCTCACCCTCCTTACAAAGAGTTTTGAGACACTCAAGCTTACTTATCTTGAAACTCTAGCCAAGGCTTACTCTTCTCCTATTATCAATGTTGATGCTTGTACTACTAACTCTAGTAGTGATCTAGCGTCTATTCTTGAGGAGAATC
Source organism: Triticum dicoccoides (assembly GCF_002162155.2). Taxonomy (NCBI): domain Eukaryota; kingdom Viridiplantae; phylum Streptophyta; class Magnoliopsida; order Poales; family Poaceae; genus Triticum; species Triticum dicoccoides. Next base: position 213,089,043 of record NC_041382.1, on the reverse strand, counting down.
GCTTTCTCAAAGCTCAAATTGAGAAAGGACTCATGACATGTGCTCAAGGGCAAAAGAACCTTAATGAGGTGTTGAGCCAACACAATGAGGTGTTTGCCAAAGAGGGACTCGAGTTTGACCCAAGCACAAGCAAGAAGAAGACGTCCTCTCAAAAGTGCACCACTCCTTTAAAAGAAATTTTTGTACGTGAAGGGCACAAGGAGAAAGGTAAGGTTGTTAGTGGGAAGGCCACAAGGGGCATGCCTACTCTCAACAAGCCAAAAGTGTTCATGCCTCCATCCTATGTACTTCGTAAGACTAAGAATGGAGAAGTGTTTGCTAAGTTTGTTGGTCCTCGAAATGCATTTCGGTTTTATGCTATTTGGGCCCCTAAGACCCTTGTGACTAACCTGAGAGGTCCAATTGCAAAATGGGTGCCTCTAACCAAGCCATAATTGTGTGTAGGTCGCTTTCTCCGGTGGAGTAAAATGGGTGATTGATAGTGGATGTACCAATCATATGACCGGAGATAGCAAGTTGCTCTACGATTTCATGAAAGCTATTCAACCATTTATGAGCATTATGTTTGGTGGAGGTTCAAAAGGACAGGTACTCGGATTGGGCAAAGTGGCCATCACAAATGACATGTCTCTTGCAAATGTGATGCTTGTCCAATCCCTCAAATACCATTTGCTTTCTGTTCGCCAATTGGCTTCTGTTGGCTATGATACACTTTTTGGACTAACGGATGTGAAAGTCTTTAAGAGAGATACTCTTGAAGTGGCCTTTGTTGGAGAGTTGGATGGCAACCTTTACACGGTTGATTTCTCGAAAGAGAGCACATTCCATGCAACTTGTCTAATGTCCAAGGCCGAGAAGGGGTGGCTATGGCATCGCCGGCTAGCCCATGTCGGCATGAGAAATCTTCAAGATCTCTTAAAGGGTAATCACATCCTTGGACTAACAAATGTCTCATTTGAGAAAGACCATGTGTGTAGTGCGTGCATAGCCGGGAAGCAACATCAATCAAAGCACCTACCCAAGAATATTGTGTCTACTTCAAGGCCGTTGGAGCTCCTTCATGTGGATCTCTTTGGGCCTCCTTCGTGGGATAGTCTTGGTGGGAAAAAGTATGGACTTGTAATTGTGGATGATTACTCAAGATACACATGGGTGTTTTTCCTCAAGTCCAAAGACGAGACGAAGATCACCTTCATTGATTTTGCCAAGCAAGCACAACGCAAGTTTGACAAAGAAATCATGGCAATAAGAAGTGATAATGGTTCCGAGTTCAAGAATTACACCTTGGAAGGATTTCTTAGTGATGAAGGGATTGAGCATCAATATTCAGCTCCATACACTCCCCAACAAAATGGTGTTGCAGAAAGGAAGAACCGCACCCTTGTGGAGATGGCAAGGTCCATGTTGGATGAATACAAGTCGCCACATAGTTTTTGGGCCGAGGCCGTCAACACTGCATGTCATGCATCAAATCGGCTCTTCCTCCACACGATATTGGAAAAGACTCCATATGAGCTCCTAACCGGGAACAAGCCAAATGTCAAGTACTTTCATGTATTTGGGTGTAAATGCTTCATCCTCAACAAAAGAGAGCGGTTAGGAAAATTTCAATCTAAAACTATTGAGGGCATATTTGTTGGCTATGGATCAAACTCTCACGCCTATAGAGTCTACAACAAATCCAATGGATGTGTTGTAGAAACTTGTGACGTGGTGTTTGATGAATTTAATGGCTCCCATGGGGAGCAAGTTGATCTAAGTGATGTAGGTGAAGAAGGTTCTTCTCAAGATATCTTGACGATGGGTGTTGGTGCACTTCTTCCAATGGAACAAGACCCTCATGATGAAGAAGAAGAAGATGAAGGCCTCACACACCATCAAACTTCTTCCACACCCATACCACCACAAGCCCCTACCACTCAATCAATGCCCATAGTCCAAGTACAAGATGATGATCAAGTTCCTCTTCATGATAATCATCAAGAACAAGATCATCCTCAAGGGCAAGAACAAGAAAGTGCAATCATTGACCATGAACCTCAACAAATGCAAGAAGAAGAAGAACATTTTCCACCACACATTAATGATCCATATGTTGAGGACGTGGATGATGGACATGAAGTTGAACCTCGCGAAACCTTAACCTCCATCATGCCTCGAGTGGCCGGTCGTGTTGATGTTGATAAAATCCTCACCGGCATATCGGGAGGTAGAGTCACTCGTAAACAATTGACAAACTTTTGTGCTCACTTCTCTTTTGTGTCTAGTGTTGAGCCTCTCAAGGTACAAGATGCGTTGATAGACAACGATTGGCTCATTGCTATGCAAGAAGAGTTGAATAGTTTTGAACGCAATCAAGTGTGGTCATTAGTCAAGAGGCCAACTACGAAACACAACGTCATTGGAACAAAGTGGATTTTCAAGAACAAGCAAGATGAGAATGGCGTAATCATCCGCAACAAGGCAAGGTTAGTGGCACAAGGGTACTCACAAGTTGAAGGTTTGGACTTTGGTGAGACCTTTGCCCCCGTTGCCCGTCTTGAATCCATTCGCATCTTACTTGCTTATGCTGCTTTCAATGGATTTACATTACATCAAATGGATGTGAAGAGTGCTTTCCTTAACGGTCCTCTACAAGAAGAAGTATATGTATCACAACCACCTGGGTTTGTTGACCCTGATCACAAAGACTATGTGTATAAACTTCATAAGGCTTTGTATGGCCTCAAAGAAGCACCTCGTGCTTGGTATGATCATCTTAAGAAGTTTCTACTCGATGATGGTTTTGTGAGAGGGGTGATCGATCCCACTCTTTTTACTAAGAGGGACAAAGGTGTTGATCTTATGCCAAATCTATGTACATGATATAATTTTTGGTTCTCCTAACATTCATTTATGCAAGAAGTTTGCGACATCAATGACCAAGAATTTTGAAATGTCACTCAATGCGGATTTGAAGTTCTTCCTCGGCTTTCAAATTCAACAATTTCAAGAAGGAATTTTCTTGTCTCAAGCGAAATACCTCAAGGATATCCTAGCAAAATTTGGCATGACTGATGCTAGCCCATGTAAGACACCCATGCCAACCAAAATTGTACTCACTGAAGACTCAAACGGTATCCCCTTTGACCCATCTAAATACCGCTCTATGATTGGTTCATTGCTTTATCTTTGTGCATCTAGACCAGACATCATGTTTAGTGTATGCATGTGTGCTAGATTTCAAGCTTCCCCTAGGGAAAGCCATCATAAGGCGGTTAAGCATATTCTTAGATACCTTGTTCACACCCCAAAGTTGGGTCTATGGTACCCCAAGGATGCTAAGTTTGATCTCATTGGGTACACGGATGCGGATTGGGCTGGAGACAAAGTGGATCGTAAGTCCACCTCCGGTGCATGTCAATTTCTTGGACGCTCCTTGGTAAGTTGGTCCTCGAAGAAGCAAAATTGTGTTGCCCTCTCCACAGCCGAAGCTGAATATATTGCAACCGCCAGTTGTGCAACTCAGTTATTATGGATGAGGCAAACTTTGAAGGATTACGGTATCACCTATAGACATGTGCCCCTTCTATGCGATAATGAAAGTGCCATTAATATTGCTGAGAACCCCAAAGATCATACCCGCACCAAGCACATTGACATTAGGTACCACTTCTTGAGAGATCAAGTGGAGAAGGGTGATATTGACATTTCTCATGTTGGTACAGATATGCAACTTGCAGATATTTTCACCAAGCCATTGGATGAAGCAAGGTTTTGTCAACTTAGGCGTGAACTTGGTATCTTGGAGCTTGACAACATTATGTGAAATCTAGTGCCCATTCATACTTAAACTTAATGTCTTGTCTTGATGTAGGCATATATTTAGGGGGAGACACTCAATTCATGAGTACTCTCACCTTACATAATGCATAAATAGAACAAACACTCTCAAAGTTATCATAGTTTTCAAACTAGGGTACTTTAACATGATGGAGTCGTGACCATGTGCTCAAAGTTTACATCTTTGCGGTACTATGTTCCATATGCTCAAACATGGTGACCTCGGTCACCGCTTGTACAATGCTTGTATGGACCTTTCTTTCTTAAATAATGTGTGGTTTGTTAATGCATCTTAGTATGGCCTTAGGTGTCTCTGGTTCTCTCTCTTATTAGTCTCATGTAAACTCCTTGGCGGAGTCTATATCAACTTATACTTGTTGGCCCCCTCCTCTATTCAGTGGCCGGACATCCGGGCTTCAGCCGGACATCCGGGCCCTGGGAAAAACCCCTTGCCACTCAAAACGATCATCAACCACTTATAGTGGCCGGACATCCGGGCCTCAGCCGGACATCCGGGCCCTGTACCCATGCTGCTGATTTCCTCACGCCGGATATCCGGGGATACTCCCGGATGTCCGGCCCATTGGTGCTATTTCTTCTGTTCTGTGTTTTCCACTCGCCGGATATCCGGGCCTCGCCCCGGATGTCCGGCCCGTCGCCCGCAGTCGCATATCCCTGGGGAGGAGTGTGGGATTTGGGGGCAGTTCCTCACTTCTCTCGTTCCTCCCCTCATCTCTCCTCACAGCCGCCGCCGGCGGGTCCGGTGCTGCCCCGGCCATCTCCACCGACCTCCGGCCCTGATCTCCTGCTCACGGACTCCTCTCCTCCCGATCTACGATCCTATCCAATCCATTTCTTGGGTTGTTGAGTGAATATTTCAGGAGGGACCGGTGTATCGTGGGATTCACCGCCGGAGTTCCTCATGGCACGAACAAAGAACTGTGGTCCCCAGCGCCCCGCACCTTCTTCCCGGGGTATGGATGCCATCTCTACTCCAACCTACTTGAATGGTGATCGAAAAATCTTAGGGTTTCATTCTCTCGTGCAAATCCTGTCATCTATATCTTGCTAGCGTTGTGGTGTCTCTTGCCTCAACCTAGAAATCTTCCTATGTACTCGGCTAATCATTTTAAATCATGGATATGTCGCAATTTTTGCTCTATCACTGGACTTGTTCTATGATCATGATAAAAATGCTCATCCCATTGTTTAAATTCTTTTATCCGTGTTCCTACTTGTTGGCTTCTTCTCATCGGAACCTATTCATTATCCATTCCAGTTGATCGCCGGCAAGGCTCAACCGACTCCGATGAGCATGCTCGGCCTAAGAAGAAGAAGACCGCCACCAAGAAGAAGAAGCGGGCACCATCCACAAGTCCGTCGGCCTCGGATCCAGATGATGTGGACTATGTTGGCGAGGAAGAAGATGACAGTGCACCAAGACAGTCTGTTGGACAGTCCAAGACCGGTACTAGGAGGGCACCGATGCCTCAAGTTCGTGGTTCTGCAATGCCCATTGTCCATGGTCGTCGCATCTCCATGGAGCTTCCTGACAGTAGAGGTCGTCCCACTCACGACTTCACAATTGTGGGGGCGGGGCCATATCTTCTGTTCTGTCGGGATGTCAATCAATATGAGATGGTGGCTGATGCCGAAGATCCTCGGTTCCGAACTCGTATGCAGCAGGACCTCTATTCCAGTTTTGCCCATGGGCGTGGTCTTGCTCCTCACTCATATGTGGATCTCAACTTTCTGCGTGATAACCCTGCCATGTTCCCTAACAATCCGGTCAAGATCATTGAGGATATGACTCTTGCTTCCGCAATGACTTTCAAGTGTGATTGGAGTGAAGCTGCCATTCTACAGTTCTATGCCACCTGTTTCTTTGGTCCGAACAACACTCTCACTTGGATGACCGATGACACTACACTGAGCATTACCTATGACAGGTTTGTTCAGATTTTGGGCCTCTCCGGGTTTGGCCACTGCATCCACAATATGGATCCAGAGTACAAGCCCAAAGGGATTGATGCTTGCTTGCCACTTGTCAAACCTACCTCTCAGCTCACTGACGAAGAAAAAGAATATCCAGTCAATGAGGTTTCCATCTTCCGTGCTCCCTTCTACATCCTCTATCAGTGTGTGCTTCGCACTCTCTACCCTAAAAAGGGAGATCGCTCGAGGGCTCGCAACTATTGCATTGACTTGATGGTTCGTATGCATGAAAAACCCACTGAGCCTCTGGACATAGCAAATTTCATTTGGCATGAGATCCGTCTTTGCAGTTTCATTCAGACTCGCCAGTTCCCTCATGCTCCATTTATTCAGGCTTTAATTGATCACACTGCTCCCTTTGAGGTGGTTAAGACAGCTGTGCACTCCATTTGGAAACCTCCTCCTCATATGCGTGCAGTGGCTGCTGCTTCTACTCAGCCTAGGATGTCTGCTGGTGGGCAGACAGCTGCTCCTACTCAGCCCACTGGTTCGTCTATTCCATCTTCTTCGTCTGCCCCTCATGGACGCCTTGCCTCGTTCTTCGGGAAGGCTCAGTCTGCTATCATGAGGGCAATCACCTTCATCTGTCAACAGAATCATGATGTTCAGAAGCGCCTCATCATCTCCAAGAATCAGCTCAAGCAGCGTCTCCGTGACCGTGGGAGCCCTGTGAGTGAGGATGATCCCATTCCCGCGGCTCCATCCACTTCCACTTTCGGATTCCCGTCTCACGCTGACTACCCCGAGTTCTTTGCTACTGATGATGACATCCGCTAGGAGTGACCCAGCCCGTTTGTTTTTTTTTTCACCCCTTTTTCCTTGTTGATGTCAAAGGGGGAGAAGTAGTATCTTAGTATGGTCATTCTATTTGTGTTAATGTGCTACCTTGATCATGTGAAACTATGTTATGTGTTGGCTATTTGTGTTAATGTGCTACCTCTGGTACTATGTTATTATCGTGTGGCTATGAATTATCTTGTGATTATGAAATGTTTTTAGTCTATGAGTTATTATGGTTTCATATGTGCATATTTCTCACATGTATATCTCTTGAAGCTACATATGCTACCATACGAAGTATTATATTGAGTACCCTAACATATTCATCTCATGCTCACAATGAGGGGGAGCTAAAAGTAAATAGAAACATCTACATGTTTTGTACCTTTTTTGCTCTCATGTTTGTCAAATGCTAAGATTATTTATTACATCTATGATACTACATGTGTGATTGTCATCAACAAACAAAAAGGGGGAGATTGAAAGAGCAATCATGTCCTTATATTATGTTTTGATGTTGATGACAATGTACATGTAGGGGGTCTAACAATGGTTGTCAAGTAAATCTCAGGTGTTAGCCCCCGGTTCATCGAAGTGTGTGGATCAAGAGCATACAGAGTGATTTTACTCAAGGATGAAGCATAAAAGTTGAATACATATTTTGTTTTCTTGAGTATAGGATCCCGCACTATTAAGAGGGGATCGATTGGGATAGTTAAAAAAGCTTGCTCTTGCCACAAAACATCATTGCCATATTTGCTCATGATAAAATCTTCATGGTTCTGTTTCTAGCCTGCCGGATGTCCGGGCTTAAGGCCGGATGTCCGGGCATCACACCAGATGTCCGGGCCTCGCGCTAGATATCCGGGCCTAGCCATTCCAGTATGCAGTTTTGTGTTGTGCTGCTGCCGGATGTCCGGCCCTCTACGCCGGATGTCCGGGCTCCCAGTGATCCCCGGATGTCCGGGCTTCTCGGCCGGATATCCGGGCATAGCTGTCCAGAGGACGTGTTTATGTTGGGCTGCGCGTCGGATGTCCGGCCACCTGCCGGATGTCCGGGCCTTCCTGTTATGCCGGATGTCCGGGCTTGGGCCCCGGATGTCCGGCCCCTCTGTTCTCTTCTTCTGTTTTTGTTCTGTTCTCGCAGCTTACCATGCCGGATATCCGCCCCCTAGCCCGGATGTCCGGCCTGCTCACTCACTTACACTGCAACGGCCATATTCAAGCTCACACTATATATAGCCCCTCTTCTCCACGGGAGAGGGTTGACCATTCACTCTTGAACAAACCTTAGAACACATCTCACTCTCTCTCTTACACCTCCACACCAAATCTTAGATCCCCAAGGGATTTGAGAGCATTCGAGAGAAGTTTTCCAATCAAGTGATAGATCCACCCCTACTCCATCTTTGCACCAAAGGAATTTGTGATTTGAGCAAGTCTTGAGCTTTTTCCCCATCGATCTTGTTACTCTTGGAGGTTGGAGACTCCTAGGCGGTAGGAGTCTTTCGGAGAGGAATCGATCTTTGTGATTACCCCCGAAAAGTTTGTGAGGGTTTGGAGACCACCCCAAGGTCTACCACTAGTGGTTGAGAAATGCCTTCGTGGTGTTGTCTCAAAGGGAGAATAGGGTGAGCCTTCGTGGCGTTGGTGTGCCTTCGTGGTAACATCCACCTCTTTAACGGTGACGTAGCTTCCCTCCAAGGAAGTGAACATCGGCATACATCCTCGTCTCCCGGAGTTGCGGTTATTCCTAACCCTAACTCTCTACTTGTGGTTACTTGTCTCTTAGCACTTACTTCATCACTTTGTATTTGCCTAGTTACTACTTGTGTTACCTGCTTAGTACTTAGTACTTCACTTGCAATTGTTAGGCTCACTTTCACATTCCGCATTATTGCCTAAAAATTGTTAAGTAACAATTAAAATTTATAGTTGTACCTATTCACCCCCCCTCTAGGTCCATCTCGATCCTTTCAGTTGGCCCTCCCAGGATGCATAAAAATCGCCCCCTGGGGGCGAGCCGGAGATACAATCGGCGTTGGGGGCGGTTTTGCGCCCAGTCGTCGCCCCCAGCTCGCCCCCAGGCACCGAAATTGGCCCACTTTGCAGCCCCATTTCGGCGAATAAAGGGCCCATATGGGCGAGAATAGGCCCATATTCGGCGTGGTCCGCCGTGTCTCAGCGTTCAATTATCAACACAATTTTTTCTTACCACATATTTCATCACAGAAAAATCAAATACTTCAACAAAATAGTACAACAACAAATAGTTCAATACAAATTATATAGTTCAACAAATAAAAACTCGTATTTCATCACACAGCGTCCCCCTTGAGCCTCCATAGGTGCTCAATCAGATCTTTCTGCAGTTGATGATGCACCTGTGGGTCTCGGATCTCCTGACGCATACTGAGATAGACAGTCCAAGTTGTCGGTAGCTGGTGATCAACTTCGGCTAGAGGACCCTGCCTGTAGTATGGTTCAGTGTCAAACACTGGGTCTTCTTGCTCGCTCTCGATGATCATGTTGTGCAAGATGACACAGCAAGTCATAATCTCCCACATTTGATCTTTGGACCACGTCTGAGCGGGGTACCGGACAACAACAAATCAAGATTGGAGCACACCAAATGCCCGCTCGACATCCTTCCTACACGCCTCCTGAATCTTCGCAAACCAGGCGTTCTTTCCTCCTGGCACAGGGTTTGAGATGGTCTTCACAAATGTCGACCATCTCGGATAGATGCCATCAGCTAGATAGTACCCCTTGTTGTAGTGCCGCCCATTGATCTCGAAGTTCACCGGAGGAGAATGACCTTCAACAAGCTTGGCAAAGACAGGAGAGCACTGCAGCACGTTGATGTCATTGTGAGTTCCTGGCATACCAAAGAAGGAGTGCCAAATCCAGAGGTCCTGTGTGGCCACCACCTCAAGCACCACACTGCAACCGCCTTTGGCGCCTTTGTACATCCCCTGCCAAGCAAATGGACAATTCTTCCATTTCCAATGCATGCAGTTGATGCTTCCAAGCATCCCAGGAAATCCTCTTGCTGCATTTTGTGCTAGGATCCAAGCAGTGTCTTCCGCATTGGGTGTTCTCAAGTATTGTGGTCCAAACACTGCCACCACTGCCCGACAGAACTTGTAGAAACACTCTAAGCTGGTGGAGTCGGCCATGCGCCCATAGTCGTCGAGTGAATCACCGGGAGCTCCGTATGCAAGCATCCTCATCGCTGTCGTGCACTTCTGGATGGAGGTGAATCCAAGAGCGCCGGTGCAATCCATCTTGCACTTGAAGTAGTTGTCGAACTCTCGGATGGAATTCACAATCCTGAGGAAGAGCTTTCGGCTCATCCGATAACGGCGCCGAAATGTTTTCTCGCCGTGAAGTGGAGCATCGGCGAAGTAGTCGGAGTAGAGCATGCAGTAGCCTTCGAGACGATGCTGGTTCTTTGCTTTCACCCGCCCAGGCGCCTCGCCGCCTCGCCGCGGCTTTTCATTGCTCGCCAGCAACTGGGCGAGGGCGGCGAGCACCATGAGATGCTCTTCTTCCTGGACGTCGGCCTCGGCTTCCTCCTCCAGCAGCGCAGCGAGCGCTTCCTCGTCATCCGAGTCCAGCGCCGAGGCAGGCAAATCGCTGAACACCTTGCGTCCGCTAGGCGTGTACCCGCCGTTAAACTGCTCCTCCGCGGCCGGGAACGGCGGCCGGAAATGCCCAACTGCTGTTGGAGGGGCTGCCACGGCGAAGCGCTGCTATTTTTCCGGCGGGGAATGGTTATCTAGCGGTGAAGGGCGGCGGGCGGCGCCGAGATATAGCTAGTGGTGGCCGAGGGCGCGGGGGGTGGGAGGCAAGTCGGCGAAGAAAACCTTGACTTTTCCCCTGACGGCGTGGGCCAGCCGCGCTTTTCCCTTGCGCCGGAGCCCCCAACTGCTCCCCAGTGCGCCGGTTTCGGCCTGTGACTGCCGGGCGGAAAAAAGGCCGAGCCGGCGATTTTCGGCGTCCTGAGGGCGCGACTGGGCCGTTTTTTTCGTGCCGGCGCCAAAAAAAGTGGCCTGGAAAGGCCTGTTGGGGGCGCGGTTGGAGATCCTCTTACACACTCCTGCCAAAATAAAGTATATACGTAGAACAATAGAGGTGAAGCACAGGACTCCGCAAAATTAAGAGTACTAATTCAAGCGAAACCTATATGCTCTTGGAAGCACAGTAATTGCTAACACTGCAGTCCCAGTTGACAATTCAAGTACGCCAGCAAAATGAAATTACTAATACTACAGAACTGACAAGGAACTCCAGATAGCCGCAAAGCTGTTTCCCGGCACTCCAAGCATTAAGAACCACATTTTCTCCTAGTATTATTCTATCTCACCCCCACCCCATCCATATGAAGAGCGGACAACAGTACGCAGCAACCCTATGAAGCGAATTTAAAAGTGGAATTGCGATGCCGATTCTACATAGGAAAACTAGATCGGGTATAGAGTTGTAGAGACGAATCTGGGCTCCCGTTTGCTCAGGTAAGCGAAGTCAGGTCGCCCGGGAAAGGATGGCTGAGACTTGTCGGTCCGCACGCTGCAGCCCTCGCCGTCACCACCAGTAGGGTGCTCCGCCGGCGCAAGTGCGTCTATCATCGGGAAGGAACCTGCGGCGCTCCGGTGGGCTGGAACGCAGGGTCGGCCCCTCGTTGGGCCAAAATCGCTGTTTTGACTTTTTTTTTGGTCCCACTTTAAAAGTTTAGCTTTTTTCTCAAAAATAAAATTTAGCTTTTTTTTACCGCTCAATATTAAAGCAAGATGATTTTTTCTACTAGTGTGGCTCTTCAGCGGTAGGGTTCTGGTTAACGTCTAGTCACCTCTAACGTGATAACTACAGTAATCAACGATAGCGCACATACCTTACCGTTGGGGGTTTCAGCGATAGACTCCTAAAGGGTAAGTGGTTCGGGCGCACCAACCAATTCATTCAACCCTCAATCTTCTTCCTTTTCTCATAGCCAAACCTTGGCCATCTCTCTCTCTCTCTCTCTCTCTCTCTCTCTCTCTCTCTCTCTCACACACACACACACACACACAGAGACAAATTGGTTCTATTTGTTCGGTGAATCGAATGTTTCATCCTTTGATGTGGCCTCTGCCATCGTTCACCATTTTGATTGGTTGGAATCATCTTATTTCATAGCATTGTTCATTTTTAAGCAACCTCTAGTTTTGGTGATTTCTCTCAAATTCATTGCAAAAATGGTGGAATGGTTGTATGAGTTTTATGATGTGCAGTAGGCATTTTACTCATAGTTTTTAGCAAGAACTAAGGGTAGGGCTAGGGTATGTCTTAAGTAATGCCAATAAGGCTTAAGTCTCCGTGCTTATCATGCTAGTCCATAGATCGATTTGTCAGAATACACAATATCGATGTAATACCAAACACAACGCATCATTCTATTACATTGAAATGACCAGAAATAACATAATTAATTACAACTCTAAGTGAAGTATTTTATTACCAAATATAGTACGTACCAATAATTCAATGCAGTGGAAAGTATAAACAAATCTTGATAGAGCTCCAACTATGCCACATGTGAGGTATGTCGAGTGAAGGTGTGTAACCCTACGTAAGGTCACCACTCTTTAACATAATTGCAATATGATACATTGCAGCCACTGGGTGTTGGGTACTATAGTACCCAAAAAAATATGCCTTTGATCAAAACCCTGGGAACAACTATGAAAACATAAGAAAACAAGCACAACGAAGAAGAGATGTTTGTGAAGACATGCAGATTTCTCGCTGCATGAACATCACCCTCCTGACCCGCTGGCTCTGGCGAATTGCCAATGGGGATGGGGACTCTGGCTATCCATCATCCGGAATAAATACCTACGAGGCCAACCTCTAGCCTTCTGCCAGCGCTCCAGTGGCTCCCAGTTCTCGCAGGCTGTGATCCAGCCGATGCCCGTCCTTCGAATTGGCACGTCCATTTCGGTGGGCTTCGGTTCCGCGACGCTGTTCTGGTTCGATCGGTGTCTAGGGGACTCCCCCCTGGCCGCGCGATTCCTGGAATTACTTTCCATTGTGGTAGACCCTCGGGTCTTCGTCGAGACAACCCTTATTGACTCAGGGCGACTCGCTTTCCGGCGCCCCTTTGGCCCCCACGAGGTGACTGCCTGGGACTCCCTCCTCTAGGACATCGCCCTTCTTCCGATCGATATGGACGGTGGCCCTGACTCCTTGTCTTGGCGGCTGGAGTCCTCCGGTAGCTTCTCCACAAAATCCCTATACTCGGTCATCGCCCCCTCATCGGCCCCTGAGCCGTTTAGCCTACTTTGGGACATACGGCTCCCCCTGAAGATCCGGATCTTCTTATGGCAGTGGATTCAAGGACGCCTCCCATTTGGGGTGGAGGTTCTCAAGCGCAATGGCCCTGGCGATGGGATGTGCCATATCTACGGAACCGTGGAGGATGCTAACCACATATTCTTCTCCTGCTCTACGGCACAATTCCTTTGGGCTTGCTTCCGCGAGACGGTTGGGGGACATTGGTGTAACACCATTTTCCAGGACCTGTTCGCCAAACTTCAAGCCTCGGCCCTCCAGCACCGCCATATTAGGCGGTTGTGCGTTGGGGTCCTAGCCTAGACACTTTGGACCATCCGCAACAAGCATGTTATTCAAAGGGTGCCTCTGCGACATGTGACTAGCGCAATCTTTTAAATGTGTGGTTACCTGCAGCTTTGGCGGCCGCTTAGCCGCACCCAGGACCGGGACGCCATCAACAACCTCCTCACCGGCCTTCGCTCGATGGCCTTCCGTGTGGCGTCTCTGCTCCGCCCACTCTTCCAGAGCCCGACTAGGCTTATTGCCGTGCGCGGCTTTGCGTGTGCGTGTGTTCTTTTGTTTTCAGGGCTTGTTGAGCTATGCCCTCAGCATTAACCCTATGTGAGACTTTGTGGTGGGTGGAACTTGTGTGTGTTCGTGTGTGTTTGTGTTGGTGTGAACCTTGTTGGATGCTTGGCTCGGGCGATTTTCTTTATATATAAAGCGGGGCGAAAGCCTTTTTTGGTAAGACATGCAGATTCCTGCAACTAGGTTAAACCTATGATGCCCTTTGAGATCCGGTTTGGGTAGTAGAAGATTCCCGTACCTTTTCCCCAAGGATGTGTACCACGACAGAGAGCCAAACAAGTTATTGTTATTAGATAAATTCCAGTTATTGTTGTGACCGGGGGATAGGAGAAAAACTATGTAGATCGAGATTCTCGGGTATGTTAATCCCATCGTGTGGCTCAAAGCTAGGGAACGGGTTGGGATCACCCATGAGAAGGTTGGTGAATGCCATATGAGATGCGGTGTTTGTGTGTGGGAAATGAGGTGGGGGCACTTATTGTAAAAATTCAACAATTTTCAGACCATTTAACCCCTCCAAATTTGAAATTCAAAGTTTAAAAGGCCAAACATTGCTAAAAAGTCCAAGCACCCCTAAAAAGGTTGACTTGGGCCACATACCTCATGTGCCGGGCATGGCCTAGCAGTCCCTTGTTTCTGTTCGCATGCCATGCGCTGGGGATGCCCCTCCTGGCCACCAATCTCTCTCACATGCCTCACATGCCGGGCATGAACCCTTTGTCCCCCTCCTTGCTCGTGTGCTGCGCCGGCCTAGGCCATGTTGGCTCATGAATAAGATTTGGTTTAGAGGATCGGCTTGGTTATGTGGTAGGTGAAGGTCGGCCTGACCCATTTATTCGTGTGTAGTGTCGGGCCCATGCTAGGCCCAAAAATCCATGCCCACCGGCTTGCCGCGGGGCATGACCCATATGGTGAGGTTTGTGCTCTAACATGTGAATGGAATAAAAAAATGAACACTTCGCTCACCCGACGGACCACCTTGCGCACGTCGACCACCTCCTCGCCCATTAGATCTTCGTTTGATCGAATGACCCGCAGGAACCCTGCCCATAGTTTAGCTTTTGCAATTTAGGTCTTGTTGCAATCTTACCGAGTGCGACAGGGGGACGAGGTCTTTTGCAGAGAAAACATGCTCCACTCTCTCCACCTTTATCCCCAACTGAACGTGTTAGTCCACATGAATTTCACCCAAGCGACGTTGTCCATCTTCTTCCTTCTTAGGCATTCCCTTCTCTCGCAAATCCTTTCTCCCTATAGCCCGCCAAGCTCCACTTGAAGCAGCAAGAGTTTTTGGCCTACCGCATCGATGATTAAGGCCAACGTTGCCAGGGAGCACATGCTGGGGTGTTGCAAGCGCTACAACCCACCATAGCTGAAGGAAATATGCCCTAGAAGCAATAATAAAGTTATTATTTATTTCCTTACATCATGATAAATGTTTATTATTCATGCTATAATCGTATTAACCGAAAACATAATACATGTGTGAATACATAGACAAACAAAGTGTCACTAGTATGCATCTACTTGACTAGCTCGTTGATCAAAGATGGTTATATTTCCTAACCATAGACATGAGTTGTCATTTGATTAACGGTATCACATCATTAGGAGAATGATGTGATTGACTTGACCCATTCCGTTAGCTTAGCACTTGATCGTTTAGTTTGTTGTTATTGCTTTCTTCATGACTTATACATGTTCCTATGACTATGAGATTATGCAACTCCCGTTTACCAGAGGAACACTTTGTGTGCCACCAAACATCACAACGTAACTGGGTGATTATAAAGGTGCTCTACAGGTGTCTCCGAAGGTACTTGTTGGGTTGGCGTATTTCGAGATTAGGATTTGTCACTCCGATTGTCGGAGAGGTATCTCTGGGCCCTCTCGGTAATGCACATCACTTAAGCCTTGCAAACATTGAACTAATGAGTTAGTTGTGGGATGATGTATTACAGAACGAGTAAAGAGACTTGCCGGAAACAAGATTAAACTAGGTATTAAGATACCGACGATCGAATCTCGGGCAAGTAACATACCGATGACAAAGGGAACAACGTATGTTGTTATGCGGTCTGACCGATAAAGATCTTCGTAGAATATGTAGGAGCCAATATGAGCATCCAGGTTCCGCTATTGGTTATTGACTGGAGACGTGTCTCGGTCATGTCTACATTGTTCTCGAACCCGTAGGGTCCGCACGCTTAACGTTATGATGACAGTTTCATTATGAGTTTATATGTTTTGATGTACCGAAGGTTGTTCAGAGTCCCGGATGTGATCACGTACATGACGAGGAGTCTCGAAATGGTCAAGACATGAAGATTGATATATTGGAAGCCTATGTTTGGACATCGGAAGTGTTTCAGGTGAAATCGGCATTTTATCGGAGTACCGGGAGGTTACCGGAACCCCCCGGTAACCTAATGGGCCTTAATGGGCCTAGTGGAGGAAGAGGAGAGGAGGCCAGGGGGCAGCCGCGCGCCCCTGCCCCCCAAGTCTGAATTGGACAAGGAGGGGGGCGGCGCCCCCCCCCCCATTTCCTTTCCCCTCTCTCTCTCTCCCCCCCAAGTCCTAGTCCAACATGGACAAGGGGGGAGTCCTACTCCCAGTAGGAGTAGGACTCCTCCTGGCGCGCCCCTTGCCTGGTCGCACCTCCTCCCCCTTGCTCCTTTATATACGGGGACAGGGGGGCACCCCAGAGACACAACAATAGATCATTGATCTCTTAGCCGTGTGCGGTGCCCCCCTCCACCATAATCCTCGATAATATTGTAGCGGTGCTTAGGCGAAGCCCTGCGACGGTAGAACATCAAGATCGTCACCACGCCGTCATGCTGACGGAACTCTTCCCCGACATTCTGCTGGATCGGAATCCGGGGATCGTCGTCGAGCTAAACGTGTGCTAGAACTCGGAGGTGCCGTAGTTTCGGTGCTTGATCGGTCGGGCCGTGAAGACGTACGACTACATCAACCGCGTTGTTATAACGCTTCCGCTTTCGGTCTACGAGGGTACGTGGACAACACTCTCCCCTCTCGTTGCTATGCATCACCATGATCTTGCGTGTGCGTAGGAAATTTTTTGAAATTACTACGTTCCCCAAAAGTGGCATCCGAGCCAGGTTTTATGCGTTGATGTAATGTGCACGAGTAGAACACAAGTGAGTTGTGGGTGATATAAGTCATACTGCTGACCAGCATGTCACACTTTGGTTCGGCGGTATTGTTGGATGAAGCGGCCCGGACCGACATTACACGTACGCTTACGCGAGACTGGTTTTACCGTCGTGCTATGCACACAGGTGACTAGCGGGTGTCAGTTTCTCCAACTTTAGTTGAACCGAGTGTGGCCACGCCCGGTCCTTGAGAAGGTTAAAATAGCACTAACTTGACAAACTATCGTTGTGGTTTTAATGCGTAGGTAAGAACGGTTCTTGCTCAGCCCGTAGCAGCCACGTAAAAACTTGCAACAACAAAGTAGAGGACGTCTAACTTGTTTTTGCAGGGCATGTTGTGATGTGATATGGTCAAGACGTGATGAGATATAAGTTGTTGTATAAGATGATCATGTTTTGTTGAAGTTATCGGCAACTGGCAGAAGCCTTATGGTTGTCTCTTTATTGCATAAGATGCAAGCGCCAAATAATTGCTTTACTTTATCGCTATGTGATAGCAATAGTTGCAAGAGCAATAGTTGGCAAGACGACCATGTGACGACACATTGATATAGATCAAGATGATGGAGATCATGGTGTCATGCCAGTGACGATGGAAATCATGACGATGTTTTGGAGATGGAGATCAAAGGCACAAGATGATGATGGCCATATCATGTCACATATTTTGATTGCATGTGATGTTTATCTTTTATGCATCTTATCTTGCTTTGATTGACGGTAGCATTATAAGATGATCTCTCACTAAATTTCAAGATAAAAGTGTTCTCCCTGAGTATGCACCGTTGCCAAAGTTCGTCGTGCCCAAACACCACGTGATGATCGGGTGTGATAAGCTCTGCGTCCATCTACAATGGGTGCGAGCCAGTTTTGCACACGCAGAATACTCAGGTTAAACTTGACGAGCCTAGCATATGCAGATATGGCCTCGGAACACTGAGATCGAAAGGTCGAGCGTGAATCATATAGTAGATATGATCAACATAAGTGATGTTCACCATTGAAAGCTACTCCATTTCACGTGATGATCGGTTATGGTTTAGTTGATTTGGATCACGTGATCACTTGGAGGATTAGAAGGATGTCTATCTAAGTGGGAGTTCTTAAGTAATATGATTAATTGAACTTAAATTTATCATGAACTTAGTCCTGGTAGTATTAGCATATCTATGTTGTAGATCAATAGCTCGCGTTTAGCTCCCCTGTTTTATTTTTGATATGTTCCTAGAGAAAACTAAGTTGAAAGATGTAAGTAGCAATGATGTGGATTGGATCCGTGATCTGAGGTTTATCCTCATTGCTGCACAGAAGAATTATGTCCTTGATGCACCGCTAGGTGACAGACCTATTGCAGGAGCAGATGCAGACATCATGAACGTTTGGCTAGCTCAATATGATGACTACTTGATAGTTTAGTGCACCATGCTTAACAACTTAGAATCGGGACTTCAAAGACGTTTTGAACGTCATGGATCATATGAGATGTTCCAGGAATTGAAGTTAATATTTCAAGAAAATACCCGAGTTGAGAGATATGAAGTCTCCAACAAGTTCTATAGCTAAAAGATGGAGGAGAATAGCTCAAGCAGTGAGCATGTGTTCAGATTTTCTGGGTACTACAATCACTTGAATCAAGTGGGAGTTAATCTTCCAGATAAAATAGTGATTGACAGAATTCTCTAGTCACCATCACCAAGTTAGTAGAACTTCATGATAAACTATAGTATGCAAGGGATGACGAAAATGATTCCCGAGCTTTTCATGATGATGAAATCGATGAAGGTAGAAATCAAGAAAGAGCATCAAGTGTTGATGATTAACAAGACCACTAGTTACAAAAAAGGGCAAAGGGAGAGAAAGGGAACTTCAAGAAGAATGGCAAGCAAGTTGCTGCTCAAGTGAAGAAGCCCAAGTCTGGACCTAAGCCTGAGACTAAGTGCTTCTACTGCAAAGGGACTGGTCAATAAAAGCGGAACTGCCCCAAGTATTTAGCGGATAAGAAGGATGGCAAAGTGAACAATGCTATATTTGATATACATGTAATTGATGTGTACTTTACTACTGTTTATAGCAACCCCTCGGTATTTGATACTGGTTTAGTTGCTAAGAGTAGTAACTCGAAACGGGAGTTGCAGAATGAACAGAGACTAGTTAAGGGTGAAGTGACGATGTGTGACGGAAGTGGTTCCAAGATTGATATGATCATCATCGCACACTCCCTATACTTTCGGGATTAGTGTTAAACCTAAATAAATGTTATTTGGTGTTTGCATTGAGCATGAATATGATTTGATCATGTTTATTGCAAAACGGTTATTCATTTAAGTTAGAGAATAATTGTTGTTCTGTTTACATGAACAAAACCTTCTATGGTCATACACCCAATGAAAATGGTTCGTTGGATCTCGATCGTAGTGATACACATATTCATAATATTGAAGCCAAAAGATGCAAAGTTAATAATGATAGTGCAACTTATTTGTGGCACTGCCGTTTAGGTCATATTGGTGTGAAGCGCATGAAGAAACTCCATGCTGATGGGCTTTTGGAATCACTTGATTACGAATCATTTTGATGCTTGCGAACCATGCCTCATGGGCAAGATGACTAAGACTGCTTTCTCGGGAACAATGGAGCGAGCAACTGACATATTGGAAATAATACATACTGATGTATGCAGTCCGATGAGTGTTGAGGCTCACGGCGGGTATCGTTATTTTCTGACCTTCACAAATGATTTGAGCAGATATGGGTATACCTACTTGATGAAACATAAGTCTGAAACATTTGACAAGTTCAAAGAACTTCAGAGTGAAGTGGAGAATCATCATAAAAAAAATAAAAGTTTCTACGATATGATCGCAGAAGTAAAATATTTGACTTACGAGTTTGGCCTTCAGTTAAAACAATGTGAAATAGTTTCACTACTCACGCCACCTGGAACACCACAGTGTAATGGTGTGTCCGAACATCATAACCGTACTTTATTAGATATGGTGTGATCTATGATGTCTCTTACCAATTTACCACTATCGTTTTGGGGTTATGCATTAGAGACAGCTACATTCACGTTAAATAGGGCACCATCTAAATCCATTGAGATGACACCGTATGAACTATGGTTTGGCAAGAAACCTAAGCTGTCGTTTCTTAAAGTTTGAGGTTGCAATGCTTATGTGAAAAAATTTCAACCTGATAAGCTCAAACCCAAATCGGAGAAGTGCACCTTCATAGGATACCCAAAATAAAATGTTGGGTACACCTTCTATCACAGATCCGAAGGCAAGATATTCATTGCTGAGAATGGATCCTTTCTAGATAAGGAGTTTCTCTCGAAAGAAGTGAGTGGGAGGAAAGTAGAACTTGATGAGGTAACTGTACCTGCTCCCTTATTGGAAAGTAGTTCATCACAGAAATCTGTTCCTATGACTACTACACCAATTAGTGAGGAAGCTAATGATGATGATCATGTAACTTCAGATCAACTTACTATCAAACCTCGTAGGTAAACTAGAGTGAGATCCGCACCAGAGTGGTATGGTAATCCTGTTCTAGAGGTCATGTTACTTGACCATGACAAACCTACAAACTACGAGGAAGCAATGATGAGCCCAGATTCCGCGAAATGGCTTGAGGACATGAAATCTGAGATGAGATCCATGTATGAGAACAAAGTGAAGGAGATATGCCCTAGAGGCAATAATAAAGTTATTATTTATTTCATTATATCATGATAAATGTTTATTATTCATGCTAGAATTGTATTAACCGGAAACATAATACATGTGTGAATACATAGACAAACAGAGTGTCACTAGTATGCCTCTACTTGACTAGCTCGTTAATCAAAGATGGTTATGTTTCCTAACCATGGACAAAGAGTTGTTATTTGATTAACGGGATCACATCATTAGGTGAATGATCTGATTGACACGACCCACTCCATTAGCTTAGCACCCGATCGTTTAGTATGTTGCTATTGTTTTCTTCATGACTTATACATGTTCCTATGACTATGAGATTATGCAACTCCCGTTTGCCGGAGGAACACTTTGTGTGCTACCAAATGTCACAACGTAAATGGGTGATTATAAAGGTGCTCTACAGGTGTCTCCAAAGGTACATGTTGGGTTGGCGTATTTCGAGATTAGGATTTGTCACTCCGATTGTTGGAGAGGTATCTCTGGGCCCTCTCGGTAATGCACATCACATAAGCCTTGCAAGCATTGCAACTAATGAGTTAGTTGTGAGATGATGTATTGCGGAACGAGTAAAGAGACTTGCCGGTAATGAGATTGAACTAGGTATTGAGATACCGACGATCGAATCTCGGGCAAGTAACATACCGATGACAAAGGGAACAACGTATGTTGTTATGCGGTCTGACCGATAAAAGATCTTCGTAGAATATGTAGGAGCCAATATGAGCATCCAGGTTCCGCTATTGGTTATTGACCGGAGACGTGTCTCGATCATGTCTACATTGTTCTCGAACCCGTAGGCTCCGCACGCTTAAGGTTTCGATGACAGTTATATTATGAGTTTATGCATTTTGATGTACCGAAGTTTGTTCAGAGTCCCGGATGTGATCACGGACATGACGAGGAGTCTCGAAATGGTCGAGACATAAAGATCGATATATTGGAAGCCTATATTTGGATATCGGAAGTGTTCCGGGTGAAATTGGGATTTTACCGGAGTACCGGGAGGTTACCGGAACCCCCCGGGAGGTATATGGGCCTTAGTGGGCTTTAGTGGAAGAGAGGATTGGTGGCCAGGGTTGGGCCGCGCGCCCCTCCCCCCTAGTCCGAATAGGACAAGGAGAAGGGGGCGGCGCCCCCCCTTCCTTCTCTCTCTCTCCTCTTTCCCCCCTCCCGAATCCTATTCCAACTAGGAAAGGGGGGGATCCTACTCCCGGAGGGAGTAGGACTCCTCCTGGCGCGCCCTCTCCTGGCCGGCCGCACCCCCCTTTGATCCTTTATATACGGAGGCAGGGGGCACCCCTAGACACACAAGTTGATCCACGTGATCATATTCTTAGCCGTGTGCGGTGCCCCCTTCCACCATAATCCTCGATAATATTGTAGTGGTGCTTAGGCAAAGCCCTGCGACAGTTGTACATCAAGATCATCACCACGCCGTCGTGCTGACGGAACTCTTCCCCGACACTTTGCTGGATCAGAGTCCGGGGATCGTCATCGAGCTGAACGTGTGCTAGAACTCGGAGGTGCCGTACTTTCGGTACTTGATCAGTCGGGCCGTGAAGACGTACGACTACATCAACCACGTTGTGCTAACGCTTCCGTTGTCGATCTACATGGGTACGTAGATCACACTCTCCCCTCTCGTTGCTATGCATCACCATGATCTTGCGTGTGCGTAGGAATTTTTTTGAAATTACTACGTTCCCCAACAGTGGCATCCGAGCCTAGGTTTTATGTGTTGATGTTATATGCACGAGTAGAACACAAGTGAGTTGTGGGCGATATAAGTCATACTGCTTACCAGCATGTCATACTTTGATTCGGCGGTATTGTTGGACGAAGCGGTCCTGACCGACATTACGCGTACGCTGACGCGAGACCGGTTCTCCCGACGTGCTTTGCACAAAGGTGGCTAGCGGGTGACAGTTTCTCCAACTTTAGTTGAACCGAGTGTGGCTACGCCCAGTCCTTGCGAAGGTTAAAACAGCACCAACTTGACAAACTATCGTTGTGGTTTTGATGCGTAGGTAAGATTGGTTCTTGCTTAAGCCCGTAGCAGCCACGTAAAACTTGCAACAACAAAGTAGAGGACGTCTAACTTGTTTTTGCAGGGCATGTTGTGATGTGATATGGTCAAGACATGATGCTAATTTTATTGTATGAGATGATCATGTTTTGTAACCGAGTTATCGGCAACTGGCAGGAGCCATATGGTTGTCGCTTTATTGTATGCAATGCAATCGCGCTGTAATGCTTTACTTTATCACTAAGCGGTAGCGATAGTCGTGGAAGCATAAGATTGGCGAGACAACAACGATGCTACGATGGAGATCAAGGTGTCGCGCCGGTGACGATGGTGATCATGACGGTGCTTCGAAGATGGAGATCACAAGCACAAGATGATGGTGGCCATATCATATCACTTATATTGATTGCATGTGATGTTTATCTTTTATGCATCTTATCTTGCTTTGATTGACGGTAGCATTATAAGATGATCTCTCACTAATTATCAAGAAGTGTTCTCCCTGAGTATGCACCGTTACGAAAGTTCTTCGTGCTGAGACACCACGTCATGATCGGGTGTGATAGGCTCTATGTTCAAATACAACGGGTGCAAAACAGTTGCACACGTAGAATACTCAGGTTATACTTGACGAGCCAAGCATATACAGATATGGCCTCGGAACACGGAGACCGAAAGGTCGAGCGTGAATCATATAGCAGATATGATCAACATAGCGATGTTCACCAATGAAACTACTCCATCTCACGTGATGATCGGACATGGTTTAGTTGATTTGGATCACGTAATCACTTAGAGGATTAGAGGGATGTCTATCTAAGTGGGAGTTCTTAAGTAATATGATTAATTGAACTTAAATTTATCATGAACTTAGTCCTGGTAGTATTTTGCAAATTATGTTGTAGATCAATAGCTCGCGTTGTTGCTTCCCTGTGTTTATTTTGATATGTTCCTAGAGAAAATTGTGTTGAGAGATGTTAGTAGCAATGATGCGGATTGGATCCGTGATATGAGGTTTATCCTCATTGCTGCACAGAAGAATTATGTCCTTGATGCACCGCTAGGTGACGGACCTATTGCAGGAGCAGATGCAGACGTTATGAACGTTTGGCTAGCTCAATATGATGACTACTTGATAGTTTAGTGCACCATGCTTAATGGCTTAGAATCGGGACTTCAAAGACGTTTTGAACGTCATGGAGCATATGAGATGTTCCAGGAGTTGAAGTTAATATTTCAAGCAAATACCCGAGTTGAGAGATATGAAGTCTCCAACAAGTTCTATAGCTAAAAGATGGAGGAGAATCGCTCAAATAGTGAGCATGTTCTCAGATTGTCTGAGTACTACAATCGCTTGAATCAAGTGGGAGTTAATCTTCCAGATAAGATAGTGATTGACAGAATTCTCTAGTCATCATCACCAAGTTAGTAGAACTTCGTTATGAACTATGATATGCAAGGGATAACGGAAACGATTCCCAAGCTCTTCGTAATGCGGAAATTGACGAAGGTAGAAATCGAGAAAAAACATCAAGTGTTGATGATAGACAAGACCACTAGTTTCAAGAAAAGGGCAGAGGGAAGAAGGGGAACTTCAAGAAGAACAGCAAGCAAGTTGCTGCTCAAGTGAAGAAGCCCAAGTCTAGTCCTAAGCCTGAGACTAAGTGTTTCTACTGCAAAGGGACTGGTCACTGGAAGCGGAACTACCCCAAGTGATTGGCAGATAAGAAGGATGGCAAAGTGAACATAAGTATATTTGATATACATGTTATTGATGTGTACTTTACTAGTGTTTATAGCAACCCCTCAGTATTTGATACTAGTTCAGTTGCTAAGATTAGTAACTCGAAACGGGAGTTGCAGAATAAATAGAGACTAGTTAAGGGTGAAGTGACGATGTGTGTTGGAAGTGGTTCCAAGATTGATATGATCATCACCGCACACTCCCTATACTTTCGGGATTAGTATTGAACCTGAATAAGTGTTATTTGGTGTTTGCGTTGAGCATGAATATGATTTGATCATGTTTATTGTAATACGGTTATTCATTTAAGTAAGAGAATAAATTGTTGTTCTATTTACATGAATAAAACCTTATATGGTTACACACCCAATGAAAATAGTTCGTTGGATCTCGATCGTAGTGATACACATAATCATAATATTGAAACCAAAAGATGCAAAGTTAATAATGATAGTGCAACTTATTTGTGGCACTGCCGTTTAGGTCATATTGGTGTAAAGCGCATGAAGAAACTCCACGCTAATGGGTTTTTGGAATCACTTGATTATGAATCAGTTGATGCTTGCGAACCATGCCTCATGGGCAAGATGATTAAAACGCCGTTCTCCGGAACTATGGAGCGAGCAACTGACTTATTGGAAATAATACATACTGATGTATGAGATCCGATGAGTGTTAAGGCTCGTGGCGGGTATCATTATTTTCTGACCTTCACAGATGATTTGAGCAGATATGGGTATATCTACTTAATGAAACACAAGTCTGAAATATTTGAAAAGTTCAAAGAATTTCAGAGTGAAGTGGAGAATCATCGTAACAAGAAAATAAAAGTTTCTACGATATGATCGCAGAGGTAAAATATTTGAGTTACGAGTCTGGCCTTCAGTTAAAACAATGTGAAATAGTTTCACTACTCACGCCACCTAGAACACCACAGCATAATGGTGTGTGTGAACATCATAACCGTACTTTATTAGTTATGGTGCAATCTATGATGTCTCTTACCGATCTAGCACTATCGTTTTGGGGTTATGCATTAAAGACAGCTGCATTCACGTTTAAAAGGGCAACATCTAAGTCCGTTGAGACGACACAATCTGAACTGTGGTTTGGCAAGAAACCAAAGTTGTTGTTTCTTAAAGTTTGGGATTGTGATGCTTATATGAAAAAGTTTCATCCTGATAAGCTCAAACCCAAATCGGAGAAATATGTCTTCATAGGATACCCAAAGGAGACTATTGGGTACACCTTCTATCACAGATCCGAAGGCAAGACATTCGTTGCTAAGAATGGATCCTTTCTGGAGAAGGAGTTTCTCTTGAAAGAAGTGAGTGGGAGGAAAGTAGAACTTGATAAGGTAATTGTACCTTCTCCCTTATTGAAAAGTAGTTCATCACAAGAAATCTGTTCCTGTGAGTACTACACCAATTAGTGAGGAAGACTAATGATGATGATCATGTAACTTCAGATCAAGTTAATACCGAATCTCGTAGGTAAACCAGAGTGAGATCCGCACCAAAGTGGTACGGTAATCCTGTTCTGGAAGTCATGTTACTAGACCATGATGAAATTGCGAACTATGAGGAAGCGATGATGGGCCTAGATTCCGCGAAATGGCTTGAGGCCATGAAATCTGAGATGAGATCCATGTATGAGAACAAAGTATGGACTTTGATTGACTTGCCCAATGATCGGAGAGCCATTGAGATTAAATGGATCTTCAAGAGGAAGACGAACGCTGATAGT
Organism: Triticum dicoccoides; assembly: GCF_002162155.2. Taxonomy (NCBI): domain Eukaryota; kingdom Viridiplantae; phylum Streptophyta; class Magnoliopsida; order Poales; family Poaceae; genus Triticum; species Triticum dicoccoides. The sequence goes on along the minus strand of NC_041382.1, from coordinate 213,063,144 downwards.
AGTGTTACTATCTACAAAGCTAGAATTGTCGCAACAAGGTTCTCAACAAGTTCAAGGTGTTGACTATGATGAGAGTTTCTCACTCGTATCTATGCTTAAGTCTGTCCGAATCATGTTAGAAATTGCCGCATTTTATGAAATCTAGCAAATGGATGTCAAAACTGCATTCCTGAATGGATTTCTGGAAGAAGAGTTGTATATGATGCAGCCGGAAGGTTTTGTCGATTCAAAAGGAGCTAACAAAGTGTGCTAGCTCCAGCGATCCATTTATGGACTGGTGCAAGCCTCTCGGAGTTGGAATAAACACTTTGATAGTATGATCAAAGCATATAGTTTTATACAGACTTGCGGTGAAGCCTGTATTTACAAGAAAGTGAGTGGGAGCACTACAACATTTCTGATAAGTATATGTGAATGACATATTGTTGATCGGAAATAATGTAGAGTTATTCTGCAAAGCATAAAGGAGTGTTTTTAAAGAAGTTTTTCAAAGAAAGACCTCGGTGAAGCTGCTTACATATTAAGCATCAAAATCTATAGAGATAGACCAAGACGCTTGATAAGTTTTTTCAATGAGTACATACCTTGACAATATTTTGAAGTAGTTCAAAAATGGAACAGTCAAAGAAAGAGTTCTTGGCTGTGTTACAAGGTATGAAATTGAGTAAGACTCAAAGCCCGACCACGACAGAAGATAGAAAGAGAATGAAAGTCATTCCATATGCCTCAGCCATAGGTTCTATAAAGTATGCCATGATGTGTACCAGATCTATTGTATACCCTACACTGTGTTAAGCAAGGGAGTACAATAGTGATCTAAGAGTAGATCACTGGACATTGGTCAAAATTATCCTTAGTGGAATAAGGAAATATTTCTCGATTATGGAGGTGACAAAAGGTTTGTCGTAAAAAGTTACGTCGATGCAAGTTTTGACACAGATCTGGATGACTCTAAGTCTCAATCTAGATACATATTGAAAGAGGGAGAAATTAGCTAGAGTAGCTCCGTGCAGAGCATTGTAGACATAGAATTCGCAAAATACTTACGGATCTGTATGTGACACGCCTGTTGACTAAAATTATCTCACAAGCAAAACATAATCACACCTTAGTACTCTTTGGGTGTTAATCACATAAATGATGTGAACTAAATTATTGACACTAGTAACCCTTTGGGTATAGGTCACATGACGATGTGAACTATGGGTGTTAATCACATGGTGATGTGAACTCTTAGTGTTGAATCACATGACGATGTGAACTAGATTATTGACTCTAGTGCAAGTGGGAGACTGAAGGAAATATGCCCTAGAGGCAATAATAAAGTTATTATTTATTTCCTTATATTATGATAAATGTTTATTATTCATGCTAGAATTGTATTAACCGGAAACATAATACATGTGTGAATACATAGACAAACAGAGTGTCACTAGTATGCCTCTACTTGACTAGCTCGTTAATCAAAGATGGTTATGTTTCCTAACCATGGACAAAGAGTTGTTATTTGATTAACGGGATCACATCATTAGGTGAATGATCTGATTGACATGACCCATTCCATTAGCTTAGCACCCGATCGTTTAGTATGTTGCTATTGTTTTCTTCATGACTTATACATGTTCCTATGACTATGAGATTATGCAACTCCCGTTTGCCGGAGGAACACTTTGTGTGCTACCAAACGTCACAACGTAAATGGGTGATTATAAAGGTGCTCTACAGGTGTCTCCAAAAGTACATGTTGGGTTGGCGTATTTCGAGATTAGGATTTGTCACTCCGATTGTCGGAGAGGTATCTCTGGGCCCTCTCGGTAATGCACATCACATAAGCCTTGCAAGCATTGCAACTAATGAGTTAGTTGTGAGATGATGTATTACAGAACGAGTAAAGAGACTTGCCGGTAACGAGATTGAACTAGGTATTGAGATACTGACGATCGAATCTCGGGCAAGTAACATACCGATGACAAAGGGAACAACGTATGTTGTTATGCGGTCTGACCGATAAAAGATCTTTGTAGAATATGTAGGAGCCAATATGAGCATCTAGGTTCCGCTATTGGTTATTGACCGGAGACGTGTCTCGGTCGTGTCTACATTGTTCTCGAACCCGTAGGGTCCGCACGCTTAAGGTTTTGATGACAGTTATATTATGAGTTTATGCATTTTGATGTACCGAAGTTTGTTCAGAGTCCCGGATGTGATCACGGACATGAAGAGGAGTCTCAAAATGGTCGAGACATAAAGATTGATATATTGGAAGCCTATATTTGGATATCGGAAGTGTTCCGGGTGAAATCGGGATTTTACCGGAGTACCGGGAGGTTACCGGAACCCCCCGGGAGGTATATGGGCCTTAGTGGGCTTTAGTGGAAGAGAGAAGAGGTGGCCAAGGCTGGGCCGCGCGCCCCTCCCCCCCTAGTCCGAATAGGACAAGGAGAAGGGGGTGGCGCCCCCCTTCCTTCTCTCTCTCTCCTCTTTCCCCCCTCCCGAATCCTATTCCAACTAGGAAGGGGGGGGGGAATCCTACTCCCGGAGGGAGTAGGACTCCTCCTGGCGCGCCCTCTCCTGGCCGGCGGGACCCCCCCTTTGATCCTTTATATACGGAGGCAGGGGGCACCCCTAGACACACAAGTTGATCCACGTGATCATATGCTTAGCCATGTGCGTGCCCCCTTCCACCATAATCCTCGATAATATTGTAGCGGTGCTTAGGCGAAGCCCTGCGACGGTTGTACATCAAGATCGTCACCACGCCGTCGTGCTGACGGAACTCTTCCCCGACACTTTGCTGGATCGGAGTCCGGGGATCGTCATCGAGCTGAACGTGTGCTAGAACTCGGAGGTGCCGTAGTTTCGGTACTTGATCGGTCGGGCCGTGAAGACGTACGACTACATCAACCACGTTGTGCTAACGCTTCCGTTGTCGATCTACAAGGGTACGTAGATCACACTCTCCCCTCTTGTTGCTATGCATCACCATGATCTTGCGTGTGCGTAGGATTTTTTTTGAAATTACTACGTTCCCCAACACAAAGTATGGACTTTGATTGACTTTCCCGTTGATCGGCGAGCCATTGATATTAAATGGATCTTCAAGAGGAAGACGGACGCTATTAGTAGTGTTACTATCTACAAATCTAGAATTGTCGCAAAAAGTTTTCGACAAGTTCAAGGTGTTGACTACGATGAGAGTTTCTCACTCGTATCTATGCTTAAGTCTGTCCGAATCATGTTAGCAATTGCCGCATTTTATGAAATCTGGCAAATGGATAAACAAAACTGCATTCCTTAATGGATTTATTAAAGAAGAGTTGTATATGATGCAACCAGAAGGTTTTGTCAATCCTAAAGGTGCTAACAAAATATGCAAGCTCCAGCGATCCATCTATGGACTGGTGCAAGCATCTCGGAGTTGGAATATACGCTTTGATAAGTTGATCAAAACATATAGTTTTATACAGACTTACGGTGAAGCCTGTATTTACAAGAAAGTGAGTGGGAGCACTACAACATTTCTAGTATATGTGAATGACATATTGTTGATCGGAGATAATGTAGAATTATTCTGCAAAGCATAAAGGAGTGTTTGAAAGGATTTTTTCAAAGAAAGACCTCGGTGAAGCTGCTTACATATTGAGCATCAAGATCTATAGAGATAGATCAAGACGCTTGATAAGTTTTTCAATGAGTACATACCTAGATTTTGAAGTAGTTCAAAATGGAACAGTCAAAGAAAGAGTTCTTGCCTGTGTTACAAGGTGTGAAACTGAGTAAGACTCAAAGCCCGACCACGGCAGAAGATAGAAAGAGAATGAAAGTCATTCCCTATGCCTTGGCCATAGGTTCTATAAAATATGCCATGATGTGTACGAGATCTATTGTATACCCTACACTGTTTTTGGCAAGGGGTACAATAGTGACTTAGGAGTAGATCACTGGACATCGATCAGAATTATCCTTAGTGGAATAAGGATATGTTTCTCGATTATGGACATGACAAAAAGGTTCGTCGTAAAGGGTTACGTCGATGCAAATTTTGACACTGATCCAGATGACTCTAAATCTCAATCTGGATACATATTGAAAGTGGGAGCAATTAGATAGAGTAGCTCTATGCAGAGCATTGTTGACATAGAAATTTGCAAAATACTTACGGATCTGAATGTGGTAGACCCGTTGACTAAGCTTTTCTCACAAGCAAAACATGATCACACCTTAGTACTTTTTGGGTGTTAATCACATAGCGATGTGAACTAGATTATTGACTCTAGTAAACCCTTTGGGTGTTGGTCACATGTTGATGTGAACTATGGGTGTTATTCACATGGTGATGTGAACTATTGGTATTAAATCACATGGCGATGTGAACTAGATTATTGACTCTAGTGCAAGTGGGCGACTGAAGGAAATATGCCATAGAGGCAATAATAAAGTTATTATTTATTTCCTTACATCATGATAAATGTTTATTATTCATGCTAGAATTGTATTAACCGGAAACATAATACATGTGTGAATACATAGACAAACAGAGTATCACTAGTATGCCTCTACTTGACTAGCTCGTTGATCAAAGAGGTTATGTTTCCTAACCATAGACATGAGTTGTCATTTGATTAACGGGATCACATCATTTGGAGAATGATGTGATTGACTTGACCCATTCCGTTAGCTTAGCACTTGATCGTTTAGTTTGTTGTTATTGCTTTCTTCATGACTTATACATGTTCCTATGACTATAAGATTATGCAATTCCCGTTTACCGGAGGAACACTTTGTGTGCCACCAAACATCACAACATAACTGGGTGATTATAAAGGTGCTCTACAGGTGTCTCCGAAGGTACTTGTTGGGTTGACGTATTTCGAGATTAGGGTTTGTCACCCCGATTGTCGGAGAGGTATCTCTGGGCCCTCTTGGTAATGCACATCACTTAAGCCTTGCAAGCATTGCAACTAATGAGTTAGTTGCGGGATGATGTATTATGGAACGAGTAAAGAGACTTGCCGGAAACGAGATTAAACTAGGTATTAAGATACCGACGATCGAATCTCGGGCAAGTAACATACCGATGACAAAGGGAACAACGTATGTTGTTATGCGGTCTGACCGATAAAGATCTTCGTAGAATATGTAGGAGCCAATATGAGCATCCAGGTTCCGCTATTGGTTATTGACCGGAGACATGTCTCGGTCATGTCTACATTGTTCTCGAACCCGTAGGGTCCGCACGCTTAACGTTACGATGACTGTTTCATTATGAGTTTATATGTTTTGATGTACCGAAGGTTGTTCGGAGTCCCGGATGTGATCACGGACACGACAAGGAGTCTCGAAATGGTCAAGACATGAAGATTAATATATTGGAGGCGTATGTTTGGACATCGGAAGTGTTCCGGGTGAAATCGGCATTTTACCGGAGTACCAGGAGGTTACCGGAACCCCCCGGTAACCTAATGGGCCTTAATGGGCCTAGTGGAGGAAGAGGAGAGGAGGCCAAGGGGCAGCCGCGCCCCCTCCAAGTCCGAATTGGACAAGGAGGGGGGCGGCGCCCCCCCCCCTTTCCTTCCCCCCCTCTCTCTTTCCCCCCAAGTCCTAGTCTAACATGGAAAAGGGGGGGAGTCCTACTCCCGGTAGGAGTAGGACTCCTCCTGGCGCGCCCCTTGCCTAGCCGCACCTCCTCCCCTTGCTCCTTTATATACGGGGGCAGGGGGGCACCCCAGAGACACAACAATAAATCATTGATCTCTTAGCCGTGTGCGGTGCCCCCCTCCACCATAATCCTCGATAATATTGTAGCGGTGCTTAGGCGAAGCCCTGTGACGGTAGAACATCAAGATCGTCACCACGCCGTCGTGCTGACGGAACTCTTTCCCGACATTCTGCTGGATCGGAATCCGGGGATCGTCATCGAGCTGAACATGTGCTAGAACTCAGAGGTGTCGTAGTTTCGGTGCTTGATCGGTCGGGCCGTGAAGACGTACGACTACATCAACCGCGTTGTTATAACGCTTCCGCTTTCGGTCTATGAGGGTACGTGGACAACACTTTCCCCTCTCGTCGCTATACATCACCATAATCTTGAGTGTGCGTAGGATTTTTTTTGAAATTACTACGTTCCCCAACAATAGCTGCTACAAGCATGGCACTGCCTGGTGCCGCTAATGCAAAGGGGCCACCTGTTGTCGACGCGGCCAAGATAGCAGAGGGTGTCGTCGTCGCCGGTGAAGACAAGCCCGATTGCAGGATCATCAGGAAGTAGTTGATCGAGCCGGCGAGTTCATGATCTGCATGGAAGGCATGGAGATTAGGGGAGGGTCCTGTTTTGCAATTGCAACAAGGGTTCTAGCAATTGCAACCGAATTCTTGTTGTAAAAAGCACCTCCACAGTTATGTCTGTCGCCATTGCAACAAGAGCCTTATTGCAAGGGACAGTGCCAACCTGTGTGTTGAGCATGGTCTTGCAAGATCGTAACAACCATGTTTCCTCTTTTAATCTTTCACTAATAATAAGGCACGAACTGCTTCTGTTCGTCCGTCATTGAAATTGCCCCCAAAACTGCCGTAAATTACCCACCATGCCACCCATAAATAAAGAAAACAATTCAATTTTTTTTCAAACTCGTCATCGTGTTAGATGGTCATACCCTCATGTATCTCAAGGCACTCAACTACGAGTGGCTAGAGCCCCCGTTTCTTTTTCCTCTCTTAACAACAAGCGCGCCTCCTCCACCCCCACACTTGTTCATGGGCCCGCCCACCATGCGGGGTGTGACGCCCCTTTTTTCTTTTCTTTTTTCTATTTATGTTTTTCCTTCTTTAAATTAACTTGGGATTTCCAAAAATTACAAATTTTAAAAAGTTGCGGGTTTTGATTTCTTAAGAAATCAAAAAATGTTTGGAAAATTTTAAAATGTACGGTATTTTAAATAAAATCTTTCATATTATAAGAAAAATCATGATTTCAAAAAAATGCTCACGAAATAAAAATTACTCATGATTTTTTTGTGTATTCAAAACATATTTTGGAATTTTAAAAAATGTTTCAAAATTCAACCAAATCCTTAAATAACAAACAAAATTAACCCGCTTACATAGAGGTTTTTTGGATCTATAGACGTCATTTTATGATTTTTTTAGTACATCGTGCGTTTCCTAAAAAAACATTTTCCGTGTTATGTTCAATGTTGAGCCCCCAAAATTGACACATCTTCCTATGTGTTAATTTTTGTAAGCAATATGAAAATGACCAATTGTCTAATTTGCCTCCATACACATCTATGATTATTCTTTTTTTTGGTGGCAAACATCTATATTTATTCTGATATCATAGTTTTGTTGGTTATGATAAACATCGTGATGTTAGGTCAAGTGTGATGGGACCATCACATTTTTAGCTTTTGAAATGACTTTCTAAAAGTTCCTTACCTCATTGTAACATGATTCAAACATAGTTTATTAAATCACATTTTAAAAGTCCTTATCTCATTCTAGTGTATGCTTCAGACTTTTTTTTATCTCTATGACATATGTATAGTGTGATTGTTTTTCTTTCATTGTAACAAACGGGCATATTTCCTACACCATATTTCCTACTTACAACTCTACCGTCGAAGCAGAAAATCTTTGCATGGCGGCTAGCCCAGCACTCAATGCCTACAACTGATGTTTTACATCACCGTAACATGTCACAAACTGCCCATTGTGCTATCTGTGGAGCTCAAGACTCGTGGAGACATGCTTTGCTGGATTGCACTGTGTCGAGATGCATCTGGGCTTTGTCAAATGAGCGTTTGGTGGAACAGGTCAGTCTAAACAGCGATGCAGATGCGAAGAACTGGCTGTTCGCTCTGCATAAGACTCTTACTCCTTCAGAGTTTATGAGACTAATCATATCCCTCTGGGTGGTGTGGAGAGCGAGGAGAAAGGTGATCTATGAAGATATATATACCAGCCCAATGTCAACACATCAGTTCATCGAATCTTATCTGAATGATCTCAAGGAAATTGAAACACCGGGACGGGTGGTGAGTGCCCAGCCTATTCCTAGGCCTACAAAATGGCTACATCCACCGGCGACTTTGGCAACAGTAAATGTTGATGCAGCGACAAGAAGAAATCAGAAGAGGGGAGTTGTGGCCGCAGTGTGTAGGGATCAGAACGGAGTGTTCTTGGGAGCCTCGGCAATCAGTTTCAAGGGAGTTGATGACCCTATAACTCTCGAGGCGATGGCAGTCCGGGAGGCGCTTGCCCTAGCTCAAGATCTCAATGAACTGAAGATACATGTAGCTACTGATTGCAAGGTGGTGGTGAACGACATCAAGCAACAGTGTCTGGCAAGCTACGGTGCGATTATACATGAAATAATAGAGGCAAGTAGGTCTTTTACTATCTGTAATTTTGTCCACGAGTTTAGGAGTTTGAATTTCGAGGCTCACAATCTAGCGAAGCATGCTCTTACTTTAGAGGTGGGCCGCCATGTTTGGTTAGGACACCCCGAAAATCTTTCATTCGTCCCTGTAAACGCTGTGACATCTTAATAAAGCTTCGTGGGATTGCCTAAAAAAATAACTTACAACTCTATATTTTATATAAAAAAAGAGGAAAGGACACGGAACGAACCACGTTGCTGGGAAAAAAAAAGCGGGTAAAAAACTCCCAAACCCGCTGTTGGGTTGGTCTCTGCGCTGGCTGCCCTCGCCATGGAGGACGATGGCCATCCCGACCCCTACCTTGATCTCCCCCCTGAAATCGCCGAGGAGCGGCGGCGCGCTGCTAGACTCGCTGATGAGCGCCGCCGCCAGCACCGCGAAACCGCTCTTTGTCTGCTCTCGCCGCCGGCTCCCGTCGCCATGGACGGCGATGCTCCTCTCGTCTCGTTCCTTGATCTTCACCCTGAACTCGCCGAGGAGCGGCGGCGCCCCGAACCGTCATCTTCCCATAAAACTGAGTGAGCTTTCGCCCCTTCTGCATGCCCATCTCTTACCCTCCTCACATGCTTACTTCCCGTCATAAAAGGAATTCTTTTGCTCCCACCCCGCACACAAAATAAAAGTGCAACTTTGATGGCAATTGCGAGTAGAACCACAGCTTCCATCCGTTTTTGTTCAGAGGGACGGAACAAGCTCAAACGATATGCTTGTTATTGAAGCCTCCTTCAGTTCATTGCTAGTACTAGTACTATGGGATTAATTAAATAGTGATCTGCCCTATATGGATCCAGATACTGTTTGTACCTGCATGCAAACTCACACCTCCAGACATGCATGTGAGGTACTTATACAGTATACTACCCCATTCCAATGAATAAGTCACGTGCACACATTTCAAAATTGAACTTTGGCCATAAATTAGATCAATATCTATTTCTTATGGTCAAAGTTGAATTTTGAAATGTGTGTGGGTCTTATTCGTTGGAATGGAGGGAGTAAATTAACAACGCATAAGTATGCGAGGTTTTATGGAGAGAGGGAGTCTTAATGATAGATCTACCTAGAAATTCTTGGTTTACAGAACAAGCATGCTTTTGCTAGATGTGTCTTAGACTGTATAGGTTTGATAATATATGCTTTAATTGATAATTTATGATGATCTGAGTAATTCCTTTTTTCTTGTGGGGTATGCAATCCTGTGTGAGAATGACAGCCATATGGTGGATTGTTCTTAATTAAGTTCATGCTGATCTGTAGGACCTACATCCTCCACAGTGAAAGTATCACCTCCCAAGCTTTTGCTTTTAGCAGAAAGCTGCTCTGCCAACTGAATTTTATCCGAGCTTATCAACCGGATCAAGTGCTTAATTACAAATGAATTCCCAACTTCCACTGATCCTGCATTCCTGCATCGATCATGATGCCACAAATAACACCCGATAAAGATTCTCATGGAAAAAAATCACCTCATCCCTAGTTGTATAATCCAGGAGCTCTGTATTCACCTCTGCTTCTCAATAGTTTTTTCTAAATGTGAGATAAGCTGATCAGAGGATGTTGGAGTTATTCTGACCACACCATAGTTCAACCTAAGCAAGTCAAATTCTTCTGTGTGGAGAGGGTCTAGCATCTATTCAATAATGGCTTAAGCTGGTCGGTGGCATGTTTATAGAAACATCAGGCCGACCTGAACGACCTCTCAACATTTGTTTCTTGATTTTTCTGTTTCTTAATCTCCAGCTCTATGTTGTTGTTTTGTTTGCAAGCCTTAAAGGTATTAACATAAGAAAGAAGCCACAAAGCACATAAGTAACTGCATATATGGATCGAATAACCAAAACTGGAAATGGACCAGCATGTCAACACACGCCAAAATGCAAACGTTGTGGATTGAACTGTTGCTGTTCGGTCAACTGCTATCACTATGTAGTTAATTAAATACGGAGTATAAACCTATAGACGCACAAAATAATGCTCTAGGTTGTAACTTGTGATACCACCAACAGGGCCACAACATCTGGCCTTTCATTTAAAGCAATCAAGGGTTGTTTTGCTATGCAGATATATCTTTTTTCGAGAAAACGCAAATAGCTTTTGCGTTTCATTGCATTGGAAAGATAGGGAATTTACATCCTCCTAGGAGGCATTTTCACAGCCGCCATGGGCTCAGTGGACATTTCAAGATGATGGCAAAACGACCCTGAGCCCTTGAGCTCCGGCCTTTGCCCAACATCGGGCCTCGTCCTTGATCGTGTCTAGAAACTCATTGAGCGAGGGGCTAACATGGTCAAAAACGCACGCATTCCTATGCTTCCAGATCATCCACGGCATCAAGAGCGCTGCGGATTTCAGCGCCTTGCGTAGAGTGGGCGGTGTGAACTCCTTCGCACGCAGCCACCAGTCCATAAGCGAATCATCGTGCTCGGGTGTCGGCGCCGGCAAGCGCAGCCAAGATAGGACCTCGTGCCATGTCTGCCTGGTGAATGGGCATGTGAGCATCAAGTGTCTGATCGTCTCCGGTTCCTGGTCACACAGCAGGCACCGCGGGTGATGCTGCAGGCCGCGGCGCGCGAGTCGCTCGGCAGTCCAGCAGCGGTCTTGGCAGGCCAGCCAATGGAAGAACTTCACTCTAGGCGGCGCCCAGGTCCTCCAGATGAGCTTCCAAGAGTGGCAGCCCCTCGCTCCATGGAATGTTGCCCGGTAGCATGACTGGGCCGTGTATGTGCCACTAGTGGTCCAGCTCCAAAGTAGCTTGTCCGACACGTTGGACAGCTGGATGTGCTGCACCAAGTGCCAAAGCTTGAGGTACTGACCGATCTCAGGAAGGCCTAGCAGACCTTGGATGTCACGTGCCCATAGGTTGTTGGCCATGGCCTCCGCCACCGTTCTCGTCTTCCGGCGCTGCTTGGGGATGCATTGAGAGAGCATGGGCACGAGCTCACGGACGCCCTGGCCGCCAAGCCAGCGATCTTCCCAGAAAAGTGCGGTCCTTCCATCTCCGAGGGCCATGGTCGTCGAGGCATAAAAGAGCACGCGCTCCTCCGAAGTGAATTGCAGGTCCAGCCCTTGCCATGCTTTGTCCGTGTCCGTGCGTGCTAGCCATAGCCAGCGCAACCGTAGTGAGAGTCCAGTGCGCTCCAGGTCCCGGACACCCAGCCCACCATACTCAAGCGGTCGGCAAACCCGGCGCCAATTCACATGGCAGTGACCACCGAGAGCATCCACACGGCCGGCCCATAGGAACCCACGCTGGATCTTCTCGAGCTGCTTTAAGGTTTTCTTTGGGGGCGCGAGCACGAGGAGTTGGTGGATAGGTATGTCGTTGAGTACCGACTTGACAAGCGCAAGTCGTCCAGCTTTGTTCATCAGCCAAGCCTTCCACGAGGGGAGCCGGCCCGCCACCGCGTCGACGAGGGGCTGCAGCTGAGCCGCAGAGGGGCGGCGGGTGGTGAGCGGGATGCCTAGGTAGGTGACCGGCCAGGTCGCGACGGGGCACCCAAGCAGCTCCACCAGCCTCTCAGCGGAGTCGTCGCCATGTATGATCGTGACCGAGCTCTTGGTGTAGTTCACCCGTAGCCCCGATGCCGTGCCGAACACGTCCAGGATGCCTTTGACAGCGGATGCCTCCTCAAGAGTGGCATGGCAGAAGAGCATCACATCGTCGGCGTAGAGAGAGATCACCGGAATGGCACGACGGGGGTGTAGCTGCTGGAGGATGCCAGACTGTAGGGCGTGGCACATCAGCCTTCCAAGAGTGTCCACCGCCAACACGAAGAGCTGTGGGAAGGTGGAGTCGCCTTGCCTCAGCCCGCGGCGGTGCCAGATCGGCGGGCCGGGGTCTCCGTTGAGCATGACCCGAGTGCTTGCCGAGGATAGCAGGATGGCCAGCCATTCTCTGAATCGGTCCCCAAACCCATATTGGCGCAACACCTCAAAGAGGAAGGGCCAGGATATGGAGTCAAAGGCACGAGTGAGGTCGAGCTTGAGCATGATCCTGGGCGCGCCAAGTTGGTGCAGCATCTTGAGGGATTGCCGGACAAGGGTGAAGTTGTCGTGAAGAGTACGTCCGGCAATGAACGCGTTCTGGTTGCGGCTGACGAGGCTGTCGAGCTTGGGGGCGAGACGCAGTGACAGGACCTTCGCGAAGATCTTGGCCACTATGTGGATCAAGCAGATCGGCCAGTAGTCTCCGAGTTGCTGAGCGTCCGCGCGCTTGGGCAGCAGGGTAAGCAGCGCTTGGTTGAGCCTGCTAAACCCGCGCCCGCGCAGCGTGTACAACAGCTCGAACATGCTCCAAATGGCGTGCCGTATGATGCTCCAGCAAGCACGCAAAAATTCCGCGTGAAGCCGTCCGGCCCAGGCGCTTTTCGCGCCGGCATGCGCTTGACGGCCTCCCATATCTCCTCCTGGCTGAAGGGCTCGTCGAGGCATGTGAGGTCGCTGGGTATAATGAGTTGGGAGAGATCAAGCGTGTGTTCTCGGTCCACGGCAGTGCCCAGCAAGCCATCAAAATGCGTGAACGCCGCGCTGGCCATCTCCTCATGATCGGTGAGCACCTGGCCGTCGACGACAAGACTGTGGATGCGATTCTTTTGCCGTTGGAAGGAGCATTGCCTGTGGAAAAAACTCGTGTTGGCTTCGCCGTCCTTGAGAGTCGCGATGCGGGCTTGCTGCCTGGCGATCATGCGCTCCATGGAAGACATGCCCAGGTAGGTGACCTTAAGCTGCTTGCGAAGCCACTCCTCCGGAGGCGAGAGTGCCCGGTCCTCACGCGCCTTGTCAAAGCGCAGATGACAAGCTTCTCCCGGATGTTGCCCGTGGACTTGGCGCTCCAGCTGGATAGGCGGCGGGCAGTGGCCTGAAGGCGCTTGACCAGCCTCCGGAAGGGGTCATCGTCGTGCACCGAGCTCCAAGCCGTGGCAACGGTGTCGTGGAAGCCGTCCAGCCGAAGCCAATAGTCCTCGAAGTGGAAGCGCTTGCGAGCCGTCGGCATGGGGGAGCAATCCAGCAACAACGGACAGTGGTCCGACACGACCGAAGCGAGACATCGGAGGTGGCACTCGCCGTGCGCATCTTCCCAATCCGAGGTGTGGAGGACGCGGTCCAGGTGCACCAGCATGGGCGGCGACTGCTCGTTCGACCACGTGAAGCGGCGCCCATTGAGATAGACCTCCTTTAAGGCGAGGTCGTTGATGACGCGGCGAAACCTTCCCATCATGCGTCGGTGCAGGCCACCCATGTTTTTGTCCTCGTCCCAGAGAATGAGGTTGAAATCGCCACAGAGCATCCATGGGCTGGGGCATGCCGCACGTATGTCACGCAGCTCCTGGAGGAACAGGATCTTATCAGCGTCTTCCTGGGGGCCGTAGACCGTCGTAAGCCACCACGGTGTCCCAGAGGCCATGGTCACCTTGGCCGTGAGCGCGTTCTGGGTCAGCAGGGGGTCGGAGATCGAGACGACTCTGCTCTTCCAAGCGATGAGGATGCCGCCTCGCGTGCCAACAGCCGGGAGGTAAGCGTAGTCATCGAACTCGGAACCGAGGATGTCAAGCACGATGGGCGAGTAGATCAAAGCCATCTTAGTTTCTTGTAGGCATACAATGGCGGCGCCGGTGGTGTCCAGCAGAGATCGTATGGCACGACGCCGGGCGCGCGAGTTAAGCCCTCGAACATTCCAAACTGCAATCTTTAGTCCGTGATCCATGGACAAGGGGTCGACGAGGAGGGTGCTGGCGGGCCTAGCTCTCGCATGCAACGGCCTCGCGCGTGGGGGAGACGATGCACGCTGGGATCTCCCGATCAACCAGGGCGGCGATGGCCTTGAGCACCGACAGGGGGATTGGCGCCGCGAACATGTCGTCATAGGCTTTCATCTCGATGGCCGTGATCTTCTGGTTGGTGCCAACTATCCCCAGGGTGCGCAGGATCTGCACATGAGCCCTCCTTTCTGCCGTCGGCGGCGCTGCCACGGGTGTGGCGACGGCCGCGGAGCGGCCTCGGCGTGGGGCAAAGTTGAGAGGGCGGCGTGGCCGCTTCCCTGGGGTCGGCAAGGACGCACTGATGTGTTTCGTGGCTGCGGCGAGGAACTCGCCGAGCGTCCAAGCCTGCTGATGCAGAGTCGCACGGCAGCACGATCGACGCATCGTGATAGGCGGCGATGCAAACCGTCCAGAAGCCAGGGAGCGAGGCCCAAGGCCAGGCGCGGGCGTGACGGATTCCCTGGGCCGCTGCAGAATTGAGATCAGTCCCTGGGCCCCGGCGGTGGCCCTCGGTTGCAGCAGTGGTGGAGATGCGGCCTCAGCATCGGGTGGCCCATCCCCACTTGGCCCAACATGGGGGGTGGCCTCGGGCACGTACGTGAGAGCAGATGGGGCGGCAACCGGTGTGTCCCCTCCCGCCAGAAACCCAAGAGTGGGGCCGGAGGGCAGCGAGGACTGGGCAGCTGGGGTTCCTGGGCCCGCCGTGGGACCAGGGGTGGGCGAGGCGCCGCTTTGCCCCGACAGGGCGACAGGCGATCCAGACCACTCTGAATCTTCTGGCGACCCTGGCTGCGAATCAGGGACCTGGCTCAAAAGAGCGAGATCCCGACAAGGCATTGGATCAGCGGCGGCAGGGGCGGGCCCCGCGGGATCGTCCTCGGGATCGCAGTGGGAGCCCGAGTTTGAACTGCCTTGGTCTCCCAGTGCACCAACCACCAGTGGGATCTCGCCAGCAGCCATTGGCCCACCCGCCCGGGTGTCGTCAGAGGCGGCGACAGCGGCTTCGTCAGCGGGTGCGACAACCGCTCGCGTAGGATCTGCCGCCAAAGTATGCTTTTGCCGGCCCTTTCCTTTTCCTTTTTACCTCTTTTAGCATGATGACGAGGGTGCGCGGGGCCCTGCTGACCCGGCCATGACTGCATGCCATCTCTCGCTGGCCGGGTGGGCTGCTCCGCCACCGCCGTCGCCGGCTGGGGCGAGGAGTTCGCCGTGCAGAGCCCATCGGATCGGCCCGAGCGGTCGCGAGCATGCCACACGGGCGCGTCCATAGCCATGCCATCGGCCCGGCCGCCCGGTGCCGGCGCCGCGTCAGACCTCCTGCGCTTGCGGCCGCGGCGTCGCGCCCGGCTAGGCCCGGGTCCTTGGCCGTGGCCATTCCCATTGCCGGCGCCACCTTGACCGGGGTCGCCGTTGGCCTGGACGCCGGAGTAGGTCACCTGGAGCGGGGCAGTCCGCGTGATCGCGATGGACGCGCGCGGGCACCAGCTCGACGATCTCCAGAATGGCGGCGTGGCGGATGTCGGCAGGGTCGTGGACACGGCCGGACAGACGGAAGACGGCCAGGTCCTCGCGGGAGCGCGTACGAGGGTGCAACCTCTCAATCCAGCAGCTCTCTCCGAGGACGTGCTCGGCTGTGGAGAGATGCCAGGCTTGGGCGGGGATGCCATGGAGCTCGAGCTCGACGCAGTGTTCGAACCCGCCAGCGCCGGCGTGCGCAAGCTTGCACCAGGGCCGTAGCGACAGCGTGAACCTTGGTTAGCTAATGAAGTGCTCGCCATTGAGACGGCGCATGGTGTCCAGGGATGAGAAGAGGATGAGGAAATCCTCGGGGTGGTGTACGTGGACGGTGAAGTCGCCCTCGGAGAGCTCGAAGGAGCGGTAGAGCAGCTCGGCCACCTGCGGCCTGCTACCGGTGGGGGTGGCCCATCATCATGAGCAGGAGGATTGGCGCCGAGGGAGGGCGTTTTCCTGCCCGAGGCAGCAAGTGCGGGGTTGGTGGTGGCGGGCTGGTCAGCGGAATCCAGCCCCACCTCTGGCTCGGGTGGGGTGGTATCTCCACTTTGTCTCGACCGGGTCTCTGGTGCTGCAGATCCCTCCTGTAAGGCGACAGGCTCACCCGTGGCAGGGGCCAGATCCTGACAAGCCGGTGCGTCAGGGGCGGGCGGGCCTTGCCCCACGGGATCGTCATTGGGATCATTGCCAGCCACCAGACTTGAACTCGCGGCCGGTCGCGGATCGACACGCGGCCCGACCGGGCACAGGTGGGCGTCTGCGGCGACCACGTCAGTGCAGCCAGACGGGCCCTCAGTTGTCTGCTCCTTTTGCTTTCCTCTGCCTTTTCCTCTTCCGGCATGGTGACGCGGGTGGTGGCCCCCTCGTTGTCCAGGCCAGGGCGTCATGCCCGTACACAGCGGGTTCGCGGGCGGAGCCGCGCCGGAGCCGATGCCGGTAGGCCACGTCGGCGACGAGGAAAGGCCATCAGACCTTCCCTGCCTAGCGACGCGCCAGCCCAGGTCGTCCATGGCCATGCCATCGGCCCGGCCAGGGGCGGCCGCGTCCGTGCGCCTGCGCTTGCGTCCGCGGCGGCGCGCGCGGCCCGGTTCGCGGTCTGGGGCGGGGTCGCGGTTCCCGTCGGCGCCGCGCTCGTGGTCTGGCCCTGCACCCGAGGGCCTTGTAGTCGCCGGCGGTCTGATCATGACGGAACGGGCGAGCGCGATGGAGTTGGGGTAGGTCAGGATCCTGATGGTGGGCACGTCGGAGTCCAAGGCTGCCGGCACCTGCTCGACAACCTCAAGAATGGCAGCGCGATGGATCTTGTCGGGGTCGTGCGTGCGCCCAGATAGCCGGAAGGTGGCGAGGTCGGCGCGGGAGCGGGTGTGGGGGTGGAGGCGTTCGATCCAGCAGCTTTGCCCGAGGATGTGCTCGGCGGTGGAGAGGTGCCATGCTTGTGCGGGGACACCGCACAGCTCGAGTTCGACGTGAAATTCGAACTCGCTGCAGCCGGCGTGCGCGAGCTTGCACAAAGGCCGCATCGAAAGGGAGAAGTGTGGCGAGCGGATGAAGTGGTCGCCGGCAAGCCGCTCCTTAATGGCCAGTGAGCTGAACAGGATCAGAAAGTCTTCTGGGTGGTGGCGGTGGACGGTGAAGTCGCCGTCGACGAGGTCGAATGAGTCCCAGAGCAGCGCAGCAACCTCGTCGGTGGAGACGGACGGGCGGTTGCCGGTGATGGACGCGACCATCGCGCGGGACAGAACCGTCTCCGCGTCCTCCATCTCGACGGTGCGTGCCATGATGATTCACACAGGCTCCGGTGGGCGCGCGCCGACCGTAGGTGTCGCCGTGGCAGGCATTGTGAGGGGCGGCAGGGAGGTGAGCACGGACGACGGCTGCACGCGTGCCGGGGCGGCCGTGTTGCCGTGCGGTGGCCGAAGCGACGCCACATCCCGGCGACTTGGGTCGCAGGAGCGGGAGTCGTGCCCGGACTGCAGGCATGTGCGGCACCGGATGTCGTTAGTGCAGTCGCGCACCCGGTGGCGATGGTCCAGGCAACGGAAGCAGAGCCCGGCTACCTCCTCGGGCGAGGGGCTCTGGCGGCGGGGCGCCGGTGGGCTGGGGGTGGCCGCCTGTCGCGGGCAACGGCGGCGGTTTCGACGCCGAGGGAGCTGGTATCCGTCCTCGTCCACCACGTCCCTGCCAGAGACACGGTGTACCTCCGAGCGGGGGCCAAGGCGGTGTCTGGCGGGCAGCCTGGGGCGCGCCGCCGAGGAGCCGTGGGCGGGCGGAGGAGCCTGCCTCTGCGGGGCCGGGGGAGGCGGCGGGGTGCGGGCGACGTCGCTGTACGAGCGTGCCGGGGACTTGCTCTCTGAGCTGAGCCAGCGGTCACCAGAGGACACGCGCTCGCCGGAGAGGGTCGCGCGGCAGTTGACAGGGTCAGCACCGGAGTCCGCCATGGCAGGGGGAGGGGCAGGGTGGGGAGAGGGGGAGGTGGGGAGGGCAGCCGGCGAGGGGTCACCGGCGGTGGGTTGGTGGCTAGTTGGGTAGGGGAGAGCTAGGGAGCGGAGAGCGGAGCGGAGCCATCCCTCAGCTTCTTTGTTCTGAGTATATATATTTCCTTGGTTTATATTTTTTTTCGAGAAAAGGCAAAGGGGCTTGCGTTTCATTTCATTGAAAAGAGAGGTTTAAAGTTACAGTCCTCCGAGGAGGTAGTTTACAATCAGGCAATAGTCATTAGTGTACATCCCAGGTTGTTGGGAGGACTACTCTTAAGTCCTATGGCGCCTGCCCTGGCCCAAGGCCGGGCCTCGTCCTTTATGCTGCCTACAAGGGTTTGAACGGACGGGCGCGCACGGTCGAAGATGCAATCATTTCTGTGCTTCCAAATCATCCAGGATGTGAGGAGTGTCGCTGAGGCCACGCCCTTGCGCATTGGTGCTGGTGTGTCATGCCTAGCGGTGTGCCACCAATCAAGCAGGGATCGGTCGTTGTCAGGCGCGTGCAAGTCATGCGCATCCAAGAGATAATTTCGTGCCAGACCTGTCGTGAGAAGGGGCAGTCTAGCAGGAGATGATGCATAGTCTCTGGTGCTTGGTCGCATAAGGGGCAGGCGGAGTGGTGCTGCAGCCCATGCCAAGCAAGGCGATCCGCCGTCCAGCAGCAGCCCAAGCTGGCTAACCAGTGAAAAAATTTCACCTTCGGCGGCACCCAGCTCTTCCAGGTGAGCTTCCAGTCACTGCAGGCCGTCAATCCGTGGAAGGAAGCGAGGCAGGCAGATTTGGCAGTGTAGGTGCCTGCCTCATTCCACTTCCAGACTAGTTTGTCAGGGGCTGTGGAGAGGCTAGTGCTCTCGGTTGGGCCCCATAAGAGTAAGTATTGGCTGATCTCATGGATGCCCAAGATGCCCTGGATGTCGCGCTCCCAGTGGTGATATAGCAGTCCCTCAGCGACCGTCCTATTCTTCCTGTGCCTCTTGGGAATGCACGCGTGTAGCAGCAGGTCAATCTCGTGGATGGAGCGCCCATTGAGCCATCTATCCTCCCAGAATTTTGCACTTTGGCCATTGCCAATAGTCCAGTATATGTGCTAGCGAAGAAGAACACACGTTCAGCCAAGGAAAATTGGAGGTCAAGACCACTCCATGCTCGGCGATCATCGGTTCTGCTGAACCAGAGCCATTGGAGTCGTAGAGCTAGTCTGGTTTCGCTCGAGGTCATGGACTCCCAGTCCTCCCAGGGGTATGGGTCGAGCGACGCAACACCAGTTAACATGGCAGTGGCCGCCGTCGGCGTCGGCGCGGCCGGCCCATAGGAAGCCACGTTGGATTCTCTCCAACATCTTCAGGATTCTCTTGGGCGGTGCCAGCACAAGTAGTTGGTGCAGCGGAATAGCACCGATTATAGATTTGACCAGCGCTAGTCTGCCCGCCCGGTTCATCAGCCAAGCTTTCCAGGAGGGTAAACTCCCTGCCAACCTGTCGACGAGCGGTTGTAGCTGGGCAGCAGTGGGTCTCTTGATGGTGAGGGGGATGCCCAAATATGTGATGGGCAGCTCGACGATGGGGCAACCCAGGTGCTCGACGACGGGCGCGACGGTGTCGACGTCACAACGGATTAGTGTTGCTGCGCTCATGGTGAAGTTCACGTGCAGGCCAGAGGCTCGGCCAAAGAGCTCCAAAAGGGCTTTAACAGCCTGAATGTCGCTCGGTGGCGCGCTTGAACAAGCGGCCCAAGGTGTCGACGGCCAAGACGAACAGCTGCGGCGATATGGGGTCGCCCTGACGCAATCCCTTGGTGCTGGCAGATGACAGTAGTATTGCCAGCCACTCCAGGAATCTATTGCCAAAGCCGTGCCGCTTCAGCACCTCGAAGAAAAACTGCCATGATAGCGAGTCAAATGCCCGCGCGAGATCAAGCTTGAGCAGGACGCGGGGCGCACCTAGCTGATGCACCAAGCACGCGGACTGACGCACCAGTACAAAATTGTCATGGAGGCTCCGTCCAGGGATGAAGGCATTCTAGTTGTTGCTGACCAGCGTGTCAAGTTTGGGTGCGAGACGGATCGACAGCACCTTGGCGAAAATTTTGGCAACTAGATGGATGAGACTGATCGGCCGATAGTCGCGTAGAGAGCTCGCGTCGGCGTGCTTGTGCAGCAGGATTAACAGGGCCTGGTTTAGGCGCGAAAAACCACGTCCGCGCATGTCATAGAGTTGCTGGAAGACGGCGGCGAAGTCGGCCTTGATAGTGGGCCAGCAAGCTCGTAGGAATTCGGCGTTGAAGCCATCCGGTCCTGGTGCCTTGCACGCCGGCAGCCGCTTGACGGCGTTCCAGATTTCCTCATCGTTGAAGGGCGCGTCTAACTCCAGCAGATCTGCCGATGGCTCGATCAATTGCAAGAGATCAAGTGTGCAATCGCGGTTAGTCTGGGTACCCAGCAAGCCGTTGAAGTGGTCAAAGGCGGCCGAGGCCATGTCTGCGTGGTCGGTGAGTGTCTGGCCATCCACAGAGAGGTAGTGTACTCGGTTCTTCAGGCGGCGATAGGAGCACTGCCGGTGGAAGGAGGAGGTGTTAGCGTCACCGTCCTTGAGCAAGGTGATCCGCGCCCGCTGCCACGCAATGGTGCGCTCGAGCGAGGCCAGCCCCATGTATGATCCTTTGATTTGCCCGCGCAGCCACTCCTCGTGTGTGGAAAGCAGCCGGTCCTCTCGCGCCTTATCAAAGCGGAGCAGCAGTTCGCAAGAAAGGGCGAGTTTGTGCCGCACGTTGCCAACAGTGCATGCACTCCAGCTGGTTAGTTTTCGCGCCGTGGCCAGTAGGCGCAGCGTGAGTCGCCGAAAGGGATGGGCGTTGTCCACAGAGTGCCAGGCCTCAGTCACGACGTCCTGAAATCCATCACGGCGCACCCAATAGTCCTCAAAGTGAAATCAACGCTGGCTGCGCGGCAGTGGTGAGCAGTCGAGGAGTAGAGGGCTGTGATCGGATACCACCGACGCGAGGCACCGCAGGTGGCAATCGCTATGTCGCTCCTCCCAGTCTGCAGTGCAGAACACCCGGTCGAGGTGGACCAGGGTTGGGGGTGGACGCTCGTTAGACCACGTGTAGCACCGCCCGTTGAGGTAAACCTCCTTGGTTTATAATGAGGAACTGTATGTTGTATAGTCGCCCAGATGGAAAATGAGGTTTTCTTTAAGAACTTTCAGCAATTAAACGTTTGGGTTTGCATAGACTAAAAGCATAAAGCACACTGGAGGCCTGGTCATGCCAATTCACTTAGTTCCTAAACCCAGGAACTGCAGATTCATACCACTAAAGCTGTTTAAGTGGGTTATTGGAACTCAAACTGTGTGATCCTAGATCTGATTGGCAACTGGTCGACTACTGAGGGTGCCTGCTGGCCGTTGCTAGCAATTATCCCCTTGCCCCTCATAATATGCAGGGTTATAAATTATCCTATCACCCTTTTATGCTATACATGTTAATATTATAGCATCTTTGTGTTTGCAGAAAAAGTATTTTTTTTTAAAGGAAGATCACCCCTGTCCTCTGCATCAGAGTGATGCATGCAGCCATTTTATTAAGCAAAAGGTCCAAAAAGATTTGCGATTTAGTACATGCTCACAAAGGGAGCTAAAATAAAGTGTAGAAAAAATTGCCACAACCAGCGAAAATAGGTCAAGATGACTAAACACCTAGCCTTGTTGTACCGCCATCCAAACTGGTTGGAAATAACCTATGCTACCATCTCCCACCGGTTGCACCCAATAACCAAAAGCTACCTGGAGTCCGCATGAATGGGTAATGACCACGTACCGATCCAAGCAGTAGCTCTGTTGATAACCTGCAAAAAATTAATAAGATTTTGTTTGTTTAAAAGTCATGTCATTTCTACAGTTCCATATAGCCCAAACTAATATGCATACTCCTATCCAAATATGTCCCGCAGTATTTGGCTCCACTCCATTTAGCCACGTCCCATATAACATGTTAATACTAATTGGAGGACTGACAATAAAGGCTACATGAATCGTATGCCATAGAAGCTTGGTGAGAGGACATTGGGGAAAGAGGTTGTTAGAGTACGTAATGGGCCTAATGGCCTGGGCTGGCGGTATAGCCCGTTAGTCTTAGGGTTAATTAGAGATAAGGGTCGCTTGCTTAGGGGTCAACTAAGCCTTGCTTGGGAGTCAAGTAAACCTCTCTATATAAAGATAGGAGATGTATCAATCTAATCAAGCAAAAATTAAGAAGAAATCCCTTCCATCTTGCCCAACCGTGGGCAAAAGGCCCCCGGCCGGCCCTCTCGCGCCCTCCTTCTAGCAGCGTCATAACAATTTGGCATCAGCTAGCTTCGGTTCGATCATGTCTTCACCGCCGCCCAACCAGTCTCTTCCGCTGCCGGTCACCTCGTCGCCTCAGGCGACAACCACGACCGTCGCCCCGCTCCTGCCCACGCCGGGATCCTCCGTCGCACCCGCCCCCGTTCGTCCTCACCCCGGAGGAGGTGTCCGGGGCGTTGTGGGACCTAACACAGGCGGTCCAGGAGATCCGCTTATTCTTGGCCGGGTCCTACGGGCCACACCCGGCTGCGCCGCCCATCACCGCCACTGCACCGCCGTGGCTGCCGTGGTTGCCGCCGCACCAGGCAGCCCCCGCCACGCTCGCCAGGCTGCTGCAGCTGCCATCCACCGCCCCGTCCTGGCTGCCGTGGCAGCCGCCGCACCAGGCTTCCTCTGCCGCGCTCGCCGGGCTGCAGCAGCAGCCGCTGCAGCTGCCATCCACCGCCACCACCGCCCCGTCCTGGCTATCGTGGCAGCCGCCGCACCAGGTGGCCTCCGCCGCGCTCACCGGGCCGCTGTAGCAGCTGCCATCCACCGCCACCACCGCCCTGGCTGCAGTGGCAGCCACCGCTCCTGGCAACCTCCGCCGCGACCGGTGCTCCGCCGCAGCAGCCGCTGCAACTGCAGCAGCCATCGCCGGTCAGCTCCGGCCCCGCATCGACCGCGCCGACGGGAGTCCCGATCCACCAGATAAAGTTCCTGCCGTCGCCATCACCGCTTCCCCAGGGCGTCCTCATCCAGCAGATCAAGTTCCCGCCATCGCCGTCACAGCTTCCAGCTTGGATCACTACCCGCCACGTGTCGGCGGCGGTGAGGCTGCAGGCTGCTGCACGCGGCCTCCTAGTGCGTCGGCGTGTGTGGGAGTTGCGTGGTCTGCAGTTGCCGCTCCTCCCAGTTGCGTGGTCTGCAAAGGACCTCGATCTCGTCCGCTGCGTCGGGGATCTTGGGCATGCTGTTTTCCCCACGGACAGCGCCCTCAAAGTCCGCGACATCAACGGTTGGGGAGGCGCACCCCTCCTCGCCATTCTCCATCAATAGCCCTCCACTCTTCTATGTGCGGTGCCGACCAACAACCATCCGGCGGGGAGAAGGCATGGTGTCACCGACAGGAGCGCACCGTGTAGCACCACTCCATTCCGCCGCCGGCCGTCGCGAGGGCGCCTCTGCTGGTTGCTCTTGCAACCACTTCCAGGTGGCCATACACATGCACTCCTTTTGTCCAAATGGTGTCCATGGGATCCAGGTGGTTGTACACGTGCACGTCCGACGTGCGGATGGTATCCACTTTTTGTATAGAGGTCCAAAATAAATCGTCCCAGTCCATTTCAGGTTGAGAGTAATAAAATAAGCTGAGATGTAAAAGGCTTATTTTTAGGTGTTAGGTCTGTGTTGCGTTGAGTCATGGTTATAAGTTGGTTAGGCTGCAGCTCGAGGACAAGCTGCATGTCCAGGTGGGGTGGTGTTAGAGTACGTAATGGGCCTAATGGCCTGGGCTGGCGGTATAGCCCGTTAGTCTTAGGATTAATTAGAGATAATGGTCCCTTGCTTAGGGGTCAGGTAAGCCTTGCTTGGGAGTCAAGTAAACCTCTCTATATAAAGAGAGGAGATGTATCAATCTAATCAAGCAAGAATTAAGAAGGAAATCCCTTCCATCTTGCCCGGCCGTGGGCAAAAGGCCCCCGGCCGGCCCTCTCGCGCCCTCCTTCTAGCAGCGCCATAACAGAGGTGTTGTATGGTTTCATCTTGGTCACAAAAGCAATATCGTTTACTACCCTCCCATCTTCGCTTTGCAAATTATCATTGGTCAGAATCACTTCCTTGTGTAGAAATCACATGAAGATTTTGATTCTTAAAGGCACTTTAATCTTCCAAATATGTATTGATTTGGAATTGGACCAGAATCAATTAGGTCCAAATACATAAACTTCATTGTGAATACCCATTCATAGATAATTTCCAGTGAATCGAATCTAGCCGATCACTCCTCACGAGATGCAGCCAGGAGTCCCATCGGTCCCTACTAGGGACCTCCTGAACTGGATGTTTAATGGAACAAACTGTAACAATGTAGCAATATAAGCGTCGTTACATTGTACAATATTATAAAGAGTAGGATATTGTGTGGCTAGAGGCGTCTCCCCTAATCACGTATCTTCCCAGAATCTAGTTGTGTTACCGTTTCCAATGATAAATTTAGTCCTTTCAAAGAAGGTTGCCTTCATCCTCATTAACCCCTTCCAGAAAGGCGAGTCATTGGGCTTTACAGTAACTTGGTCCAAGTTCTTAGATTGCTGGTACTTATTACACAAAATTTGTACCCACGTAACCTCAGTTTCAACAGAAAGCCTGTATAGCCATTTGCTAAGCGGGCATCTATTCTTGACCTCTAAGTTCTCAATTCCTAGCCCATCTTGGTCCTTCGGTCTACAGATAATATCCCACTTGGTTAGCCTGTATTTTGTCTTTATTTCATCGCTTTGCCAGAAAAATCGAGATCAATAGAGGTCTAATCTTTTCCGTACCCCTACGGGCACTTCAAAGAAAGACAATAGGAACATCAGCATACTGGTTAACACTGAGTTTATCAGAATTAGCCGACCACCATAAGACATAAGCTTACCCTTCCAGCAGCTTAGGTTTTTTTCAAATCGATCTTCGATATACTTCCACTTCTTATTGGATAATTTACAATGGTGAATTGGTATGCCCAAGTAGCTAAACAGTAGGGAACCCAATCCACATCTGAACAATTGTCTGTAAGCATCTTGTTCATCTTTGGCTCTCCCAAAACAGAACAATTCACTTTTGTTAAAATTGATCTTTAATCCCAACAATTGCTCAAACAAGCAAAGCACTAACTTCATATTTCTAGCCTTTGCCAGATCATGTTCCATGAAAATGATGAGTTCATGTATGTTTATTGGTTCTTATATATAGCAAAATAGTAGAAGATATTGATAATGTTCATGTATGTTTATTGGTTCCTCTACATACACCATAGTGTTTTCCCCAATATTCATTATTTTAGATAATGAAAGGGATCACGGGCCATGAGAGGCACACAATTTCTGAGCAACCAGTACGTATACCAACCTTAAAAGCATATTTAGGTGTTAGCAACTCTGCACCACACATATATATCTAGTTAATTTACTTTCCTTTCGATGTTACGTGCTTCTTAATATGTGTTGGGGCCAAAACCCAAAAGCTTATCAATCATTGAACATGATGTCACGATATTCCGGTTTCTATTTGTTCTACTACTTGAACAGAAAATGCAATTTTGTGTTGGCTGTGCATATAGGTGTGAAGTTCCTGACGAAGAGATTATTCAAAACGGGAAAAACTGGATGACTAAGGAGGTGATGTCGGCATTCGAAAAATATGCTGAAAGAAATACTAATCTCAAGGTCTGTATATAACTTTTGAGTATTTTAATTGTTAAAACCACAAGAAAATGACCAGAAAAACTGTACTAATAAAGATTTATATTTCGTTTTAGGGTCTTGACTGGCAGATTGAGGAAATTTGTCACCAATGCTTTAATGTGGAATACTATCACAACGTTTTCCACCATTACAATTTCACTGTAAAGATTGAGAACCCTAGGTCAAGTGATTCCAGAGTGGCACTGTTCTTCGCCGAAGTGAAAGAGATATTTGGAAGAAAATACTATTTCTGCTGCCCCCTAGAACCAAATGAAAATGGTACTAATCCTCGTCTTCATGACCATATAGTGAATTAGCTATGAATATTTGTAGTTTTCTGTTAAGAGTTTGTTGGTTAATTTGTTTCAGGTCAGTGTTATGCATGCCATAACCAAGGATTTGATGATCTAGGACATCCATCTACAGGTGGATATGACCAGGGTTCGATGGATATGGCATTCCCATTTACTAATATGGATTAGTGAAAGTTGTTGAATCATATAGGTTTAGAATTAGTTCGACTGGTTTGAATCTAGTAGTCTGGATCCCACAATCCATTTTCATCTATGAATCTTTCATTATGGGTCTGATACTGAGATTCTGTGCTAATATTGTTTCTGCACTTGAGCACTTTTTATGCAAATATGTGTTTTCGTTAGTGAATATAAAATGAGGCTGTTATCGCGATGAGAGGATTAGCAACTTCTCTAAACTTTATGTATCAAGAAAGGTTTTACCTATAATGTTCTCTTGATCTTTAGTAAACTTTCAGTAGATCACTTGGACTGGAACTAAACCTGATCAATTATAGGCACGTCATGCGACACCAATGACTTACGACGGAAGAAAGAATCCTCGGATAGCTTGCTCCCTAATAATCTTTATAAGTAAAATGCATCATAGGTCTTAAAAGTATTCGAGGTATGCCAGTTGAATCTTATAATGTTTAGAAATGTACATCATCCTAATTGTGAGCAAGTCATTCACCATGGGTCCGGCGCAGCTGCCCACGTAGATGTCATTTACATAAACACCCCTGATATGTATCTCCTCATTTATGATCCTTTTTTTCTTTTTCCTCTTCTCATGGCTCGGCTGTACGACCGTGGGACTGGTTGCTGGCATCAGCGCGTCTGTGCAAGTAGATTCTTTTTTCTTCGAAATATAGTAGGAGCTCTGCAAATTCTATGGAAGGAAAGAATATTTGAATATAACCAAAAAACAACAAAAACACTCGTACAAGATTAACAAAGATCATGGTTCACAACTCTACCACATGGTCCATGTGGTAAGCAACCTAAAAAAATACCCTCCTATTTCTCTCGCAGTAGATATGCCAGAATGTGTAAGCGACGCTGCCATCAATCACATGCCTGGAGGGACGATTACCAGGGCCACGGGTTGAGCTTTGCTACACCTATCAAAAATAATTACTCGAAACTTTGCGTAAGGGATTAATTGACAAATTTTGATTAGAGGAAAGGGGGCCCACCTTGAAATACAGAGGGAGAGATTGATGAGAGCAAGACACTACGCCCTCACGCAAGTCAATTTTCGTAGGTGCAAGATTCAAGACCCTGGTGTAGAATATGTGAATTGCACAATGTATTGCTCCTCGTGCATAGGCATGTATATATGATGTACAAAGGTGGGCCACGGACCTCAACTATACAAGGAACTAGGAGGTAGGCCCATTACACAATATGCACATAACACATATACTCAACACCCCCCGCAGTCGAAGCGGCACCGCGGCTGATGCAAAGACTGGACCGGAACTCCTCAAATGACGCCGTAGGCAAGCCCTTGGTCATAATATCTGCAAATTGTTGGGAAGTATGGACGTGTAAAACACGAATATGGCCAAGGGCCACCTGTTCCCGAACAAAATGAATATCCAACTCAATATGCTTGGTCCGCCGATGATGCACCGGGTTAGCGGAGAGGTAGACCGCCGAGACGTTGTCGCAGTAGACCACCGTGGCACGGTCAATAGGGCAAGAGAGCTCCTGAAGCAGCTGGCGAAGCCACGAACACTCGGCGACGGCGTTGGCCACCGCATGATACTCAGCCTCAGCACTGGAACGAGAGACCGTAGGCTGCCGCTTGGACGACCACGAGATAAGCGAGGGTCCAAGGTAGACACAATAGCCCGAAGTGGAGCGACAAGTGTCAGGAGAGCCCGCCCAGTCTGCATCGGAGTAGGCGGTGAGGGCGGTGTCGGCGAAGGCGTGAAGCGTGACGCCAAGATCCATAGTGCCATAGATATAGCGAAGAATTCGCTTGACGGCAGCCCAGTGAGCGTCTCGAGGAGCATGCATATGAAGACACACCTGCTGCACGACATACTGGATCTCCGGTCGAGTCAGAGTGAGGTACTGGAGAGCACCAACGATAGACCGATAGAAAACAGCATCCGAAGCAGGAGAACCATCCATGGCAGGAAGCTTGGCCTTCGTATCAACACGCGTAGCGGCGGGCTTGCAGTTAAGGATGCCGGCGCGCTCCAGGAGCTCGTGAGCATACTTCCGCTGATGAAGGAAGAAGCCATCTGGACGGCGCACCACCTCGACACCGAGGAAGTAGTGCAAAGGACCCAAGTCCTTGATGGCGAATTCAGCGCGAAGACGAGCCGTGAGCTGACTGAGGAGACTAGCCGTACATGATGTAAGGATGATGTCGTCGACATAGAGCAGCAAGTAGGCCATGTCAGAGCCCTGATGATAGACGAAGAGCGAGGCGTCCGAGCGAGTAGAGCGGAACCCAAGCTGGTGGAGAAACATCGCAATGCGCTGGTACCAAGCGCGCGGAGCCTGCTTGAGTCCGTACAAGGACCGCGAAAGCAGGCACACGTGGTCGGGAAGCGTCGGGTCAACAAACCCAGTGGGCTGCTGGCAGAATACCTGCTCCTCGAGGTGACCATGGAGGAAGGCGTTGGAGACGTCCATCTGATGCACCGGCCAAGCACGGGAGACCACAAGGTGGAGAACCGTGTGTATCGTGTCGGGCTTGACGACCGGAGCGAAGGTGTCGGTGAAGTCGATGCCAGCACGCTGTCGGAAGCCACGAACGACCCAACGTGCTTTATAGCGATCAAGGGTACCATCAGGACGGAGCTTGTGTTTAAAGACCCACTTCCCGGTAGTCACGTTGGCGTGCCGGGGACGGGGAACAAGCTGCCACGTCCGGTTGCGCAACAGGGCGTCAAACTCCTCTTTCATCGCAGCCATCCAGAGTGGGTCACGAAGAGCGGCTCGAACAGAGGATGGCAACGGCGACAACTCAGAGGTGGACGCCACATGGACATAGTCATCCGAGGCGTAGCGTGAGCTTAGGCGAAAAACGCTCGTACGGGCGCGAGCGCCGGGGGCGCCGTGGGGGCCGCGGGCACCGGGGGGCACGTGCGCTGGGGGGGGGGCGAGCGCCAGGGGTGCCGTGGGCGTCGGTGGGGCCGCGGGAGCCAACTTCGGGGGCGCCAGTGCCGCAGCTGTAGGAGGCGCCGCATGCGGGGGGCACGCCTCAAAGCCAGGGGCAGGCCAAGAGAGGCGCGCGAGCGCCCTGGGAGAGGCGTCGAGGAGCCCGCGTCACCGATGGCGGGAGGAACAGCCGGGGGTACATGGTGAAACGGAAACACATGCTCATCAAAGTAAACGTGCCGGGAAGTGAAGACACGGTGGGAGACGGGATCGTAGCACCGATATCCCTTGGAGTTTGGGGGATAGCCGATGAAGATGCAAGCGACAGAACGAGGTGCGAGTTTGTGAGGAGCGGAGTCGGCAATACTAGGATAGCAAAGGCACCCGAAAATATGCAAGCCATCATAGGATGGTGGCGTACCGAAGAGAAGGTGGTGAGGTGCATAGTTCCACCATGGGCGGCAAGGGCGAAGGTTAAGGAGAAGAGAAGCAATGGCGAGGGCGTCCGGCCAGAAAGGAGGCGGCACATTAGCATGGAACAGGAGCGTGCGAATGCAGTCGTTCAGAGTGCAAAGGACGCGTTCGGCTCGACCGTTCTGCTAGGAAGTATACGGGCATGTGATACGAAAAACTGTGCCGTGGTGCGACAGAAAAGTGCGGAAAGCAAGGTTGTCGAACTCTTTTCCATTGTCAGTCTGAAGAGCAAGGATGGGACGCCCAAACTGCCTGCTGACATAGGAGTAAAAAGCCGTCAAAGTGGAGAGTGCATCCGGCTTTCTGCGCAAAGGAAAAGTCCACACATAATGAGAATAGTCATCAAGGATAACCAGATAATATAAATAGCCTGAATTACTAGGAACCGGAGAGGTCCACACATCGCCATGAATCAACTGAAAAGGAAAAGAAGCTATGGTGGTGGAGTTATTAAACGGGAGGCGAACATGTTTGCCGACACGATAGGCATGACAGGTGTGATCCTCTATCTTATGACAACTAAAACTGAAACTCCTAAGAATGTGACGAAGTGTGGCGGGGTTGGGATGACCCAAACGAGCGTGCTAGAGATCGACACCGGCGGAGAGAGCAATCTGTGCGGTGGTAGAGGTGGACGGCGAATGCACCGGATAGAGCTCGTCGAGGTTGTCACATCGGTGAAGTACAATCCTGGTGCGAGCGTCCTTGACACAAAACCCAATCTTGTCAAATTCAATAGTAACAGGATTTTCACGAGTTAAATGACGAACGGAAATAAGGTTCTTAATAAGATGAGGTGACACAAGTATGTTAGACAAAGTAATAGGTATGGAATTAGAAGGAAAAGAAGTGTACCCGACATGTGTGATAGGAAGTGTGGAACCGTTGCCGACAATGATGCAGCGGTTGGTGCTGACGGGAGTGAAGGAAGCAAGATTACAAGGATGAGCAAACATGTGAGCCGTAGCCTCGGTGTCCATGTACCAATCATCACCTCCCGTGTAGTTGTTTGGCATAGGAGCGACATGCAGTGCGGGAAGGAGCACCAGGTCCCAGGGCGCCGGCGGCAGGGCTGGCGAGGGGGACGGAGACGCCATGGGGACGCCATAGCCACCGCCACGCAGCGGCGGTGGATATGCTCCAGACGGTATAGGAAGCAGCGCCAGCTGCGACTACGGTGCCGGGTAGGCCGGATGGCCCGCCGAAAAAACCTGCTGACCTGCTGACGACTGCCACCAGTACGCCGGAGCCTCGTATACGGGCGCGTCGAATGCCCCGTGCAACAGCAAGGGGTCAACGGGCAGAGTCGGCGTCGGCGACAGGGCAACGACGGACTGACCGGAGAGCGCTGGTGGTGGGGCGGCGACGTACGCCAGCGGGGGCAGCGGAGCCGAGCCAGGCGGCCAGTCAGGACGGGCCGGCGGGGCGACGCCGGATGCACCGGAGATAGCGGCCGCGCTGTACGGCGGCGGAGCGACGCCAGAGGACGCTGGCGGCAGGACGGCAGTGACGACGGCGGATGGGCCAGTGGATGCCATCAGGGCTGGGTGGCGGCCAGAGTGGCGCGCGCAGGAGGGTCCGGGGCTGGCGAGCGGCCGGAGTGGCGAGCGGGTGCCAGCAAGGCGAGCAGTGCGAGCGGCGTGCGAGCGATGCAAGACCTTGCGGCAATGCAAGCGGCGATGCAGCAGCGGGTCGGGTGATGCAAGCGACCACGCTTAATGCAAATACTCACCAGAACCCAAACTTTGGTGGTGGCGTTGTGCCATGGCTGTAAGTCTGTTACTTAGGAAGGCCAGGTACCAAGGAGTAGGAAGAATAGACCACAAGATCTCGAGGAAAAGAAAAGAGAGCGAGACTGCTCAAGTTCTGGGAAGGCAAACTCCACGGAAATTCATTGGTGGTGGCAGTAGCAAGCAGCAGGCAGTGCGTGGTCGAGGTGAGACGATGCGAAAGACAACAGCGGGTGGAGCAGCTACTGCAGGGAAAAGCGGCAGCGACGACTCGGGTCAGGGCGGCCGGCGCGATTGGAAGATCGCGGGCGGCAACGCTAGAAGATGGAAAGCGGCGGCGGCGGATCGCGAGAGGGAGGGCGCGAGCCTGGAGGGGCGGCGGCGGCGGCGGCGCTGGGCGCGGGCGGCGGCGGAGCGGAAGCGAGGAAAGAAACCTAAAAAGCTGATGCCATGTAGAATATGTGAATTGCACAATGTATTGCTCCTCGTGCATAGGCACGTGTATATGATGTACAAGGTGGGCCACCGACCTCAACTACACAAGGAACTAGGAGGTAGGCCTAATACACAATATGCACATAACACATATACTCAACACTTGGGAACGAGGGTCCCCAAACTTGCTTGCCTGAGGCCCGCAGCGTGGCTCCACCAACGGCCCCGTATGGCCCATCTTCACCACCAAACATTCAAGACCCTCACGAGGGGCCAGGCCTCGCGAGGCGGACGATGTAAGACCTCCTCAGGGGCGGCCTCATCAGGCTGGCTCGCGAGGGGTGGAGAGATTAAGATGAGGGGCACCTCGCGAGGCTTCTGTGACGCAAGCCATGACGACTGGAGCCAGGCGGGCGCCAGCGTGGGCAGTGTCCTCGTTTCCTCTTTGGTGCTAAAGGGACAAGCGTAGATGAGGAGTCCCAAGGCATCAGGCAAAGGTTTCCATATCGGTGTAACAAGACCAAGACCAGCAGGACGACAGGACGGTGGTTACCGTGGAGCCCAAGACGGCGTCACCACTAAAGCCTTTGGCAGGCGAAGACTACTTTTGTCAGGATAGCTTATACTAGTTGTCTTCCTACAAATTTGGCCATTGTGGGATTCCTTCCCGCCAATATTTGGGAAGTGGACCAGAGCCTCTATAAATAGGACTAGCCACCACCATAGGGAGGCATCTGATTAAGGGGGCAGCTGATTCAGACCTAGATCGAATCCATAACACCCCAACCACTCAAGTTCACCAGGCACAAGAACACCTCTCCTTGCGAGGCTGTTCTTCCCTTGTAACTGTTCATCTATAGCCCAAGGGACAATCCACCACACCACACTAGAGTAGGGTATTACACCACAACGGTGGTCTGAACCAGTATAAATCTTGTGTCTCATGTTTTTTGGGTTCATCGAGCTAAGCCATGAGATCGTAGAGTGTGCGAGCTAGGAAGGGGGAGAGATCTTCATGCGCACCCTAGTGTTCGAACCTCAAGGGTTTTGCTGGAACTCGAAATCCGACATTTGGCACGCCAGGTAGGGGTGCGCCGAAGCTTTCCTCTTCGTCGATCCGCGCTTCACCACTCCACCAAGTTCATGGCCGATGCTCGCCGGGCCCATGCTGAGCTACGGGCCGCTCTCGCCACCCGTGTCGCTCAGACAGCCCCTGTCGTTGGACCTCCCTGTCGTACTCTGTCGCCCGCCGCCAACGCCGCCACCGGCCCGACGATAAACGAGCAGCAAGCTTCTTCGTTGCACCCCTTTGTGTGGCGAGACGGTTGCACTGCCACCCCGTCGCTGATTCCGGCCATCTCATCGTCTCACGCTCGCCGTGCCCCCATGAGCGCACAGGCGGCGCTGCTCATGGCACGCGAGCTCCTGCACTACCGTCTAGTCGACGACCTCTACGAGGACTTGTTGGACCGCATCGCCGAGCTCGTCAGCGCCGCGGGGGCTCTCCTGGACCATCCCTCTCGCTGCCTCGCCCGCCCCCGGCTGTGGGCGATGTGGCTCATGGAGCGCCTCCGCCCCCTCAGCACCGGGATGGCACCCTCGCGCCGAGGCGTGCAGCTCATGGAGCGCCTCAGCCTCCCCCGCGTTAAGACGGCGTCCTCGCTCCAAGATGCATGGCCCAGTGGCGTGATCCACCGCGCCGTGTGCCCGTGCACGAAGAAATAAGTTGCCAGGAGGTTCCCCGTCCGCAAGAAGATGCTCCACCACTTCCAGCACCACCACGTCAGGATCGCTTGCTGCGGCAGGGTCATGTGCCACTTGCCGTGGCAGTGCAGGGACGCAAAGGTCAAGCTCCGCCTCCACGACGGGCCCCAGTGGTCACGGCGGGCTGCCGCTGTCGGTGTTCTAGGAACGGGGGTCCCCAGACTTGCCTTCCTGCGGCGTGGCTCAAAGGGGGGGGGGCAGCATAGCCCATCTTCATCAACACAGACCCAAGACCCTCGCGAGGGGCCAAGCCTCGCGGGGCGAACGACACGAAGCTTCCTCAGGCGCGGCCTCATCAGGCTGGCTCGCGAGGAGGCGGGGAGATCAAGGTGGGGTACCTCAACGGGTGCCCGTGACGCAAGCCATGACGACCAAAGGCGCCAGGCAGGCGCCAACCGCGCAGTGTCCTCCTTTCCTCTTTGGTGCAAAGGGAGCAGGCGCAGGTGAGAGCATCAAGCAAAGGTACCCGTTTCGGTGCAACGAGACCAAGACCAGTCCAACGGCAGGGAGGAAGTCATTGTGGAGCCCAAGCCAGCGTCACCACCAAAGCCTTTGGCAGGCGAGGACCAACTTTAGTTAGGATAAGTGTACCAGATGTTCCCCTTCAAAATGGCCAATTGTTGGCGCCCTTCCCGCTCAATATTTGGGAAGAGGCCCAGGGCCTTTGCCTATAAATAGGACTAGCCACCCCCATGGTAGGGGGGTTCGAGATCGATCGGGGTTGGAGATCGATCGGTGGGAGATCGATCAGAGAGAGAGAGAGAAGGGTGACTGAACTCCTCCTAGCAGTTCATCCCCCCCAGCCAAGAACAGACCCTCGCGAGGCTGTTCTTCCTTGTATTGCTCATCATCATCAGCCCAAGAGGCAATCCACCACACCACACACTGGAGTAGGGTATTACACCACAACGGTGGACCGAACCAGTATAAACCCTGTGTCTCTTATGCTGTTCTTTCCATAGCTTAGATCTTAGCGAGGCGGAGGGGTGCAGGTAGGTAGAAGGCAAAATCTCCGCGCGCACCCCAGTGTTCGAACCTCAAGGGTCTGCCGGAACCCAAAATCCGACATTTGGCGTGCCAGGTAGGGGTGCGCCGGAATCCACCTTCTACCGCTTCGTGCCCCGTCGCGTCGTCATCACCATGTCCGGCGACCAGGCGGGCAACCCAGATCCATGGGCGGCGTGGCCCGCCCGCGCAGAGCCGCTCGCCTCGGGCGACCCCGTGCCCCAGGCAGCTCGCGGTCCGCAGGGCGCTGTGGGCTGCGGGCGACGCGGACAGGCTTCGACAGTTCTCACACCGCGGCAGGCGCGGTCGGCAGCAAGGGCCTCCAATCACGCCGCGACCACGACACCGTACACCCGCCGGGAGCAGGCGAACTCGAGGGCCGCGCTCACGGTGGCCCGAGAGCTGCTGCAGTGCAGGCTGCTGGAGGGCGGCCGCGACGTGCTGCTGGAGCGGGTGGCAGAGCTCCTGGGCTTCGCCGCCTCGGGGGCTCACCCCTTCTGCACCCAGCTCTCATCTCAAGCCCAGGGCGGCCCGCGCGGGGGCTTCGCGCATGCCCGCGGGCTCCAAGGCTACTCCAACGCCAGCGAAGCTGTCGGCACCGGACCGGCGGCGGCGCTGCCCCCGCTCCCGGTCCGCGAAGAAGAAGGACTCGACGCGACCCATGGCCCCAGTGGACAGCCGCACTACCACCCCACGGTGGGCGCGTCAAGCAGAGCTGCATGGCACGCGGAGCACTACGGCATGGCCTTCGGGATGACGGCGCCAGAAGAATACGTGCCCCTCATGATGGACCAAGGACACCCTCACGAGGGCGAACAAGGCTCGCTCCTCAGCCCAAACTGGGGGGACGAGGCGCCAGAAGCTGAGCCCTTCCAGGAGTCCCGGGACGGTCCCACTGGCCACGCTAGAGGCAACGATTATCGGGTACCGCTAATTCCTCAGGAGAAGGCATACACTAATCATGGATCGCAGGAGGTGCAGGTCGCCACAGCGAGCAGCTGCCCCGCTCCCACAGTCTCCTATCCCTCGGGAGGAGGGCGCAGGGGGCTGCAGGAGAGGGGCCGAGATCCGACATCACCACCGCGGTGTTCAGAGCAAGGTGTTCTCAGGAGGTAGGCCCTCTGCTGGGGAGGTGCCTCAAGGCCTGCCCCTGGCAGAGGACCTGTGGTCGTCGGGGGAACCGCTGGCGACCGCTCTACCCCATCGACGACGTCCTGGTTTCCGGTCGTTGTTGATGGCACTAGAGTGTGGTGCAAGGCGGGGCCTTCGTCCGGCGATATGAAGCAAGGCCGGTACCTGTGAAGAAGGCCCAGTGCCTGTGAAGCTCGCCGCCCCGTGACACTCTCACGTAATAATGAGTGGGGTTGTACACGACCCGGAGTCTCAGGGGTGCCGGCCTCAGGCCCTGGGGCTCCCTCCCACGCCCAGTGACAGCACTTAGCTCCGCGCTGGTGAGAAGACGTCCAAGACTAGATTAGGTGCCGGACGCGGCCTTTTGTGTGCTTTCGTTGCTTTTCTCTTTGGTTGTCACTTTCCCCCGCTGGATTCAAGTTGGATTCGAATTTGAGATTTGCGTGTGTTCGGGGAAGGGGTGCTTAGTCTCGTTCGAGCAATTTCTCGTGTTTTGGTTACCACTTCGCCTCAGTTGCCTCCCCTCATGAGCCCCTCGCGAGCCGGGTCAGGCCTAGCTTGCGC
Organism: Triticum dicoccoides; assembly: GCF_002162155.2. Taxonomy (NCBI): domain Eukaryota; kingdom Viridiplantae; phylum Streptophyta; class Magnoliopsida; order Poales; family Poaceae; genus Triticum; species Triticum dicoccoides. The sequence continues at coordinate 213,026,668 of NC_041382.1, read as the reverse complement.
GCAGCCCAGACTACCGCCGCCGCGTCCTCTCAGGAGGGTGTTTTACTACAGATCCTACGGATTCGATCAGGGAACACTCGGGACACCACAACCTCCCACAGGCTACCTCAGGGCCAGCACGGGACAAAGGTAAACTAGCCGACCAGCGCGTCGCTTAAGCCAACCACTTGGCGCAGGCGCATGGGCAATGTAGCGTCTACTAATACGATGAACACAAGTTTTACATGAGGGGCTCCCCCTCCAAAATGCTCTCACAGCCATCAGGCCAAAACCTGAGTTCTATTCGTGCAGGGTAAGGAAGCAGGAATGATACACAATCAGTCGGATAAATCCCCCAATGCGTCCTCAGGAGCACCACCCGAGCCATTGCTGGCGTCGTTGAACTCGCCATCGCTGTCCGCGTCGCCGCCAGCAGCGTTAGGGCCGTTCACCACACCGCCCTCGTCGGCAGCCACGATCACGCCGTCGTTGTCTGAAGCGAAGGCCCTGACAAGAGCATCCACATTGTCTTCCACCCAGTGCGCCAGGTCGTCTCGGACGGCCTGGGGGACTGGGGCGATGGCGGCGTCGAAATCGAAGTGGGGATCCATGTACCGGAGATGGCTGAAGACGCGAGAAAAGGCGCGCCCGAGCAGGGCGCGGCTCCTCTCCTCCACCAACCTATCAGCCCTGACCGACCGCGCCTCCAGCTGCGTCAGCACGTCGGTGAAGAACTGAAGGTTGCCGGCGTAGTTGACTGCGTGCGGCTCACCAACAGCTGCTTCGCAGATGTTGCCCAAGGCTGTGTTGGCTCTCTCCCGGAGCGTGGTGAGCATGGGGCCGTGCTCATGCTCCAGGATCCGCCGCTGACGTATCTCGTCCGCATTCTGGCGCGCAACGACCTCAGCCTCCTCCACCCGCTGGCGAAGAAGGAGCACCTCGGCCTGGGAGGTGGTTGACTCCCCTTGCGCTACCTTAAGGGCGGCCCGAAAAGCATCGGCCCGCCGCGTCGCTTCCTCCAGCTTGGCCCTCAAGGCAGCAGTCCTACCTTCAGCCTCGGCCTGGATCAACTCCAGCCTCTCCTCGAACTCGTGCTCGAGGTTCAAGCGCGCCATCGCCACCCGACGTCCGACCTCCTCCAGGACACAGGCTTCCCGTGCAGCGACATCATCCTGCGCCTGCGTCACCAAGCGCTCCCTCGTCTCCAGACGCTCGTACTCGCGGGTACATTCGGCGGCTTCCAGCGTCAGCGCCTCCTCATGCTTCTGGAGCTCTGCTGGGTCGCCAGAGGCCACCTTCATCGACGCGAGGGCTGCCTCGCGCAGCTTCACTTGCTCCTCCAGTGAGTGGCACCAGGCCAGGAGCTCCCGAGCCCGCTCCTCCGCCACCTTTCGCCGCCGGTCAGCTTCCCGGGCCTCCTCAGCGGCCCAAGATCGGGCCTCCCGAGAGGCCACCAGCGACGCCTTGGCCTCTGCGTCATCAAGATCGCGCTGACGGCGCGCAAGGGCGATGGCGCCCTCCAGCTCGCGCCTCTCTGCAGCCAGGCGCAGGCCCTCGGCCTCAAGGCACGCGTCTTCATCAGCAAGCTCCTCACCAAGCAGGCTCACCGCGTCAGCCGCCCTTCGAAGGAATCCTTGGCGAAGAGCGCGACACTCCCGGGCGCGCTCGAGCACGTCTTCCACACCATCATCTGCCCCGAGCAAGCGCCAGGGGCCACGAATCAGCACTCCCCCTCCGGGCAGGGGGCTGGGGGCTGGCACCCTCACGACGGCCGGGCACGCCACGCCAGAAGCCCAGCCTGGAGCCAGCCCGTCCCCAGATGAAGAGCGCAGGGAGTGCCTCAGCCAATCGCAGTCCACGACTAGGCGAGAAGCCCACGACAGACTGGCTAGGCCACGAGAAGGCCTGCGAAGGAGGATCGCGAGGTGCGCAGGGCCATGATGCGCCTCGAGACGGTTCGCCTCTCCGATCGCCCTCACCATAAGGGCTCTGCTGCTTGGAGCGTTTGAGGACGATGGAGGGGGCGAAGCCAAGGGGGACGGCACCTCAGCCGTCTCAGCGAGCTCGGCTGGAAGGGGCCTGCGGAGCAAGGATCAGTAAAAGCAACAGAAGGATCAGGAGCCGGGAAAGGAGAAGGCTTACTCATCAGTGGCGAAGTACTTCCTACGCTTCAGCAGGCGACAAGGGTAATCGTCGCCCAGGGCCTCCCTTCTCTTCCGGAGGGCCTCAAAGTCCATGCGGAAGTGGCCCAAGAGTTGAGCGCAGGGATCAACCTGTGACGAAGACGGAGCGTCAAGGCGATCCGTGTCAGGGGCGCCTGCCTGATGCGTGCTACCAATCGCCTCGCCAAGAGAAGCGGCTGGAGCCTCAGGGGCCTCAGTCGCAGGCGCTGAGGGCAGCTGCTTGCCACCCTCAGCCTCAGCGGCACGGGCCCGAAGAGCTGCTTCCTCATGAGCATCACCCGACGCTGTCACCCCGCCGGGAGCCCCCTCGGCCTCTGGCGCCTCATGCCTCCCTGCTCTGCCACTTGAGTAAGTGTCGCCTTGGCCGACTAGAAGGACAGTCACCATCACTGGGTTATCGCGAGGCCCCTGGAGGCCGGCGGAGCGCGGCCCCCACTCATCAAAGATAGGCATCTGATTCACAAAATCACCCCTGCTCTGGCAGAGGTACAGCAAGGCCCCTCCCTGCTGGATGCTGCCAGGGTTGGGGTCCCCAGTCAGGGTCAAGAGCGCTGTCCTCAGCACTTCAGGCGTCAGGTCCTCTTCCTGGAGCCTCATACGATCATCGCGCCCGCTGAAGGCCCACATCCGGCGGGAGTGGCGTTGGAGAGGAGCAACGCAGCGTAGCAGGAACTCCTTCACCACCTTGGGTGCTGTCACGCCAAGCGACCTCAAGAACGCGAAGCGGTGCCAGACGAAGACAAGCCGGGGGCTCTCAAGCGTCTCCTGGCCCCAGCCCGAATTGGGGATAGCAGGCGAAGTTGGCTCCGATAGCAGGGGGCTGGGCACCCCTGCATCCACATACAGCCACCGCTCGCGGAACCCAGCCGCGGACAGAGGGAGCCTGAAGTCAACCCCAGAGGCCGCTGTCTCAGACGCGGCAACGAAGCTCACGCACGCCCAGCATTGGGTAGGGTCGACAAGGCGCAGAGAGAAGAAGTGGCGCGGCAAGGCAACCGAAGGAAGGATGCCCATCATAGCCTCACAAACAAAGGCGAAGACCGAAAGGAGGGTGATGGATTCAGGACCCAGATGCATCATGTGGATGTGATAGTGGGAAAGCACGACATTGAAGAAATCAGAAAAGGAAGGAACCAGACCCTCCCACAGGGCGTCGGCAAAATACGGGACCTCGGTGACTATCCTGTCGATGGAGAAGTGGGACGCGGGCCAGGCCGTCGTCCTCCCACATTCGTTGAAGATAGTGGCCAGAGCTGAGCTGACCTTGCCCAAGCCCTCGGCGGGGGCCGCCAACAGCGGCGGGCAAGGCGGAGGCACGGGTTTCTTCCCTCTTCCCTTCTTCGTCGGAGCCATGGCGATGGGAAGGGGGGGGGGAGTTCGAGATTGGGTTGAAAACAGAAGCTGGAGTTCAAGCGGAGGAAGGACAGAGGGCGCTCGAGCAACAAAAAGGGGAGCGGCTGTGTACGACTACGAGTCCGCCTAGCACGGCGCAAAATAAGGGGGGCGTGGGGGAACAGTGCCGCCCACGTCCAATCAACCGCCACGCGGAGCCCAAGGGCGCAGGCTGTTAGGGCCCGCGGCGCTTCGCTCTTGCCCTTCCGCCTCCCTGCACGGCCAAGTCCGGGCGTGCCTTGGGCCCGGGGAATACTATCGGCGTTTTGGGAACGGGGGTCCCCAGACTTGCCTGCCTGCAGCCTGCGGTG
>NC_041382.1:213018773-213022580 GCF_002162155.2 Triticum dicoccoides | reverse complement strand
GGGAGGGGCCAGCACGGCCCATCTTCATCAACACAGACCCAAGACCCTCGCGAGGGACCAAGCCTCATGGGGAGGACGACACAGTTCCTCAGGCACGGCCTCATCAGGCTGGCTCGCGAGGAGGCGGGGAGATCAAGGCGGGGTACCTCACGGGGTGCCCGTGGCGCAAGCCATGACGACCAAAGGCGCCAGGCGGGCGCCGGCCGCGCAGTGTCCTCCTTTCCTCTTTGGTGCAAAGGGAGCAGGCGCAGGTGAGAGCATCAAGCAAAGGTACCCGTTTCGGTGCAACGAGACCAAGACCAGTCCAACGGCAGGGAGGAAGTCATTGTGGAGCCCAAGCCAGCGTCACCACCAGAGCCTTTGGCAGGCGAGGACCAACTTTAGTCAGGATAAGTGTACCAGATGTTCCCCTTCAAAATGGCCAATTGTTGGCGCCCTTTCTGCTCAATATTTGGGAAGAGGCCCAGGGCCTTTGCCTATAAATAGGACTAGCCACCGCCAGGGTAGGGGGGTTCGAGATCGATCGGGGTTGGAGATCGATCGGTGGGAGATCGATCAGAGAGAGAGAGAGAGAGAAGGGTGACTGAACTCCTCCTAGCAGTTCATCCCCCCCAGCCAAGAACAGACCCTCGCGAGGCTGTTCTTCCTTGTATTGCTCATCATCATCAGCCCAAGAGGCAATCCACCACACCACACACTGGAGTAGGGTATTACACCACAACGGTGGCCCGAACCAGTATAAACCCTGTGTCTCTTATGCTGTTCTTTCCATAGCTTAGATCTTAGCGATGCGGAGGGGTGCAGGTAGGTAGAAGGCGAAATCTCCGCGCGCACCCTAGTGTTCGAATCTCAAGGGTCTGCCAGAACCCGAAATCCGACAGCCGCGCCTTCACTCCTGAGCTGCGTAGCGTCGTCTAGCCGGACAAGTTCAAGCTGGATCTGCCTCCTCGCTACGACGGCACCCCCGACCCTGCAGAATTTCTGCAGCTCTATGAGCCGAGCATCGAAGTGGCCAACGGCGACGAAAAGGTCATGGCGAACTGGTTTCCCATGGCTCTCAAGGACGGCGCCTGCTCATGGCTCCTGAACCTGCCCACAGGATCGATTTCCTCCTGGGATGAGATGCGCAGCCACTTCATCGCCAACTTCCAGGGCACTCGCGACCGCCCCCGGTCGCGGGTGACCTGTGCCGCATCAAGCAACAACCGGGAGAAACCCTGTAGAAGTACATCCAGCGCTTCAACAACGCGCATATCAAGATCCCCAAGGTGACAGACGAGGCCATCATCTCAGCGTTTTCCGACAACGTCCGCGACATCAAGATGAAGGAGGAGCTCGCCATCCATGAGGAGCTGTGCACAACCTTGGAGTTGTTCAACATAGCAACCAAGTGTGCAAGGACTGAGGAGGGGCGTCTCTCCCTCCTCGAGCTCCCTGCCGCGGATCCAGAGGAGCAGAAGGCCAAGGTCAAGGACGTGAAGCGTAAAGGAGTGGCCGTACTCGCAGCAGAACCGGACACCAAGCGCGTCCGAGATCTTCCCGAGTCATCCAAGGGCGGCCGTACGTTCTGCGCCTTCCACAACATGCGCATGCACAGCACCAACGATTGTCAAGATCTCAGGGCCATCCGAGATGGACGCTTCGGTCGACGCCCCGAGCGCAATGGCCGGGCTACGGCCGAGGAGGTGGACGAGGTGGAGGTGAAGGAAATATGCCCTAGAGGCAATAATAAAGTTATTATTTATTTCCTCATATCATGATAAATGTTTATTATTCATGCTAGAATTGTATTAACCTGAAACATAATACATGTGTGAATACATAGACAAACATAGTGTCACTACTATGCCTCTACTTGACTAGCTCGTTGGTCAAAGATGGTTGAGTTTCCTAGCCATAGACATGAGTTGTCATTTGATCAACGGGATCACATCATTAGGAGAATGATGTGATTGACATGACCCATTCCGTTAGCTTAGCACTTGATCGTTTAGTTTACTACTATTGCTTTCTTCATGACTTATACATGTTCCTATGACTATGAGATTATGCAACTCCCGATTACTGGAAAAACACTTTGTGTGCTACCAAACATCACAATGTAACTAGGTGGTTATAAAGGTGCTCTACAGGTGTCTCTGATGGTGTTCGTTGAGTTGGCATAGATCGAGAATATGATTTGTCACTCCGATTGTCAGAGAGGTATCTCTGGGCCCTCTCGGTAATGCACATCACTATAAGCCTTGCAAGCAATGTGACTAATGAGTTAGTTACAGGATGATGCATTACAGAATGAGTAAAGAGACTTGCTGGTAACGAGATTGAACTAGGTTTGAGATACTGACGATCGAATCTCGGGCAAGTAACATATCGATGACAAAGGGAACAACGTATGTTGTTATGCGGTTTGACCGATAAAGATCTTCTAGAATATGTAGGAACCAATATGAGCATCCAGGTTCCGCTATTGGTTATTGACCGGAGACGTGTCTCGGTCATGTATACATAGTTCTCGAACCCGTAGGGTCCGCACGCTTAAAGTTCTGTGATGATCGGTATTATGAGTTTTTGTGTTTTGATGTACCGAAGGTAGTTCGGAGTCCAGGATATGATCACGGACATGACGAGGAGTCTCGAAATGGTCGAGATGTAAAGATCGATATATTGGACAGCTATGTTCGGACATCGGAAGTGTTTCGGGAGGATTCAGACATATACCGGAGTACCAGGGGGTTATCGGAACCCCCCGGGGAGTATATTGGGCCTAATGGTCCTTAGTGGGAGAAGAGGAGTGTAACACCCACGATGCGGCTATATCTCCCACGTGTCGAGGCACGACTTAGAGGCATAACCGTATGGTGGTTTAGTCGCAAGTGGGGTAATCTTCACACAATCCCATGTACTGAATAAGAAAGGGATAAAGAGTTGGTTTACAATCACCACTTCACACAAATACAAGTTAAACATACATCATCCAGAGTACAATCAAGGTCCGACTACGAAACCAAAATAAAAGAAGACAACCCCAAATGCTAGATCCCCAATCGTCCCAATTGGGCTCCACTACTAATCATCCGGAAAAGACACAAAACAACGATCAAGATCTTCATCGAGCTCCCACTTGAGCTCGGTTGCGTCACCTGCACTGGTATCATCGACACCTACAACTGTTTGAAAGTATCTGTGAGTCACGAGGACTTAGCAATCTCACACCCGCGAGATCAAGACTATTTAAGCTTATGGGTAGGGTAAGGTAAAGAGGTGGAGCTGCAGCAAGCACTAAGCATATATGGTGGCTAACATACGCAAATAAGAGCGAGAAGAGAAGCAACGCAACGGTCAAAAAGCTATAAGTGATCAAGAAGTGATCCTGAAACTACTTAAGTTCAAGCATAACACAAGAACCGTGTTCACTTCTCGGACTCCGCCGAAAAGAGACCATCACGGCTACACACACGGTTGATGCATTTTAATTAAGTCAAGTGTCAAGTTCTCTACAACCGGACATTAACAAATTCCCATCTGCCACATAACCGTGGGCACGGCTCTCGAAAGTTTATACCCTGCAGGGGTGTCCCAACTTAGCCCATCACAAGCTCTCACGGTCAACGAAGGATATTCCTTCTCCCAGGAAGACCCGATCAGACTCGGAATCCCAGTTACAAGACATTTCGACAATGGTAAAACAAGACCAGCAAACTGCTCGAATGTGCTGACAAATCCCGATAGGAGTTGCACATATCTCGTTCTCAGGGCACACTGGATTGTCCAAACTTCCGGTAGGCCAGCCCCGAGTTGCCCCTGGTG
>NC_041382.1:212922110-213018230 GCF_002162155.2 Triticum dicoccoides | reverse complement strand
TAAGATGACCCTCGGTGATGTAGGGTAGAACCCTAATCGCCCGATCTTTCACGAGAGGAGCGGAATCCCGCGAAGAACACGAAGAAAACAAAGGGGAAAACGAGGGAATCACAAGGGAAAACGAAGAGGAACACTCAAACTAACAAGAACAAGTCATACAAGTGCTAGATCCTCAGATACATAGAACGATACACGGTCCACGGACAACTAAGGACGATACAAGGGTAGCCAGTCTTCTCCGTGAGGAGGTCTTGAATCCACAAGGGGATATTCCCTTAGAGGGGTCTTGAATCCAAAGGGATCTTCTCCGAAGAGGCCGCGGTCTCTCTCGTGGAGTAGATCTGATGTGGATGAGCAATGCTCTATCTCTCAAATGAGCTAAACCAATGCTAACCCTAGAAAGTAGGACGAGGGGGAGTATATATAGTCTAGGGGGGAGAAGGGATACACGGGCCTCGGCCCTTCACTGTGCGCAGACAGGGGAGGCCAGATGTTCGGGCTTATCGGGCCGGATGTCTGGGCTTTCAGGCGAGGCCGGATGTCCGGGCTGGCGGTGCTGTCTTGTTGCTCTCGGGTTCGGAGGGGTCCAGATTTCCGGGCTGGGGGGCCGAATGTCCGGGAGCTTGGGAGGGGCCGGATGTCTGGGCTGACGGGGCTGGATGTCCGGTGCCTGTAGGGGCTCAGCTGGAGTCTTCAGTGGCCGGACGTCCGGGCTTGGGGCCGGATGTCCGGGTCCTAGAGGTGTCTTCTTCTCCTTCCGGCGTTCCTCTTCATCCGGGGACTTGGCGGCTTGTCCATCTTCACGTGCATCTTCAGGAGGGTCCTCTTGGTACGTAATCATGCACAATGTCTCGGACTTAGGTAGTAGCCATGTCTCGAGAGGATCATATGTAATGTCACTAAGGAGAGAGGTCACCTCGGTCTCAAGAGCTCTAGCTCTAGCTCTAGTCATCGGTCCGCTAGGCACTTGGTGAGACGATGGTAGGTCCATGGGGATGACCTTGGGATGCTCCGCATCATCTCCCCTCCCTTGGGGAAGATCCATCCTCGAATCAAATTCTTCATCACCATGGAAGGGAGAGAGATCTTTTACGTTGAAGATATCGCTCATGGAGTACTTGTCGTGTGGAATGTCAATCTTGTATGCGTGGTTGTTGTAGCGTGCAAGCACCTTGAAGGGTCCATCCGCTCGTGGTCGAAGTTTGGACTTGCGTTCTTGGGGAAAGTGGTCCTTGCGAAGGTGTAGCAACACAAGATCTCCAATGTTGAATATCATAGGTTGCTTGTTGACGTTGAGCTTGGCCGCAAGGCGTTGTACTTGGCGCTCGATGGTGTGCCTTGTATCTTCATGCACCTTCTTGAGATGTGTCACTCGTGCACTTGCATCCAAATTGATGCGCTCTTGGAGTGGTAGAGGAAGAATGTCCAATGTGACAATGGGTTGAATCTGTAGACGACCTCGAAGGGGGACTTGCCGGTTGTTGAGTGTCTTGCCCGATTGTAGGTGAACTCGGCGATAGGTAGGCACTCCTCCCACTCCTTGATGTTCTTCTTGATGAGTACTCGAAGTAGAGCGGAGAGTGTGCGATTGGTCACCTCCGTTTGGCCGTTGGTTTGAGGATGGTAAGCCGTGGAGAAGAGTAGCTTAATTCCGAGCTTGGCGCATAGGATCTTCCAAAAGTCGCTAAGGAACTTGATGTCGTGGTCCGAGATGATAGTCTTTGTCACTCCATGTAGATGCAATATTTCCCTACAAAAGAGATTAGCAACATTTGAAGCATCGTCTATCTTGTTGCAAGGAATAAAATGTGCCATTTTTGAGAAATGGTCCACAACGACAAATATCGAATCCTTGCCATTTCGAGTCCTAGGCAAACCAAGTACAAAGTCCATGCTAATGTATTCCCATGGTTGATATGGAATTGGTAGAGGCATATAAAGGCCGTGGGATTGAGCTTTGGACTTAGCTTTGCGACATGTATAGCAACGGTTGGTGAAGCGATTGACGTCGCGAAACATCTTTGGACAAAAGTAGTTCTTCGAGAGCGTGGCGAACGTCTTGTCGCATCCAAAATGTCCCATTAAGCCTCCTCCATGAGATTCCTGCAAAAGCAACAAACGAAGAGAAGACTCGGGTATGCAAAGTTTGTTAGCTCTCATAAGATATCCATCCTTGATGTAATAGCGTTCCCAAGAAGTATGCATCAAACACTTGGCATAAGGAGTAGCAGAAGTAGGGTCATGCTCATACAAGTCTTTTATGTGCTCAAAGCCAATGACATCTGATACGTCTCCAACGCATCTATAATTTTTGATTGCTCCATGCTATATTATCTAATGTTTTGGGCAATATTGGGCTTTATTATCCACTTTTATATTACTTTTGGGACTAACCTATTAACCGGAGGCCCAACCCAGATTTGCTGTTTTATGCCTATTTCAGTGTTTCGAAGAAAAGGAATATCAAACGGAGTCGAAACGGAACGAAATCAACTGGAGAAGTTATTTTTGGAAGGAAACCTACCAGATAGACTTGGACTCTACGTTAGAAGATGAAGGAGGTGCTCACGAGGGTAGGGGCGCGCCCACCCCCTGGGACGTGCCCCCCTGCCTCGTAGCCCCCCTTCGGTCCACCGACGTACTCCTTTCACCCATATATACCTACGTATCGTAAAACTTCCAGAACAGACAATAGATCAGGAGTTCCGCCGCCAGAAGCCTCAGTAGCCACCAAAAACCAATCTAGACCCGTTCCTGCACCCTGCCGGAGGGGGCAATCCCTCTCCGGTGGCCATCTTCATCATCCCGGTGCTCTCCATGACGAGGAGGGAGGAGTTCTCCCTCGGGGCTGAGGGTATGTACCAGTAGCTATGTGTTTGATCTCTCTCTCTCTCTCGTGTTCTTGAGATGATACGATCTTGATGTATCGCGAGCTTTGCTATTATATTTGGATCCTATGATGTTTCTTCCCCCTCTACTCTCTTGTAATGAATTGAGTTTCCCCTTTGAAGTTATCTTATCGGATTGAGTCTTTAAAGATTTGAGAACACTTGATGTATGTCTTGCCGTGGATATCTGTGGTGACAATGGGATATCACGTGATTCACTGTTTTGGTGATCAACTTGCGGGTTCCGCCCATGAACCTATGCATAGGGCTTGGCACACGTTTTCGTCGTGATTCTCTGGTAGTAACTTTGGGGCACTCTTTGAGGTCCTTTGTGTTGGTTGAATAGATGAATCTGAGATTGTGTGATGCATATCGTATAATCATACCCACGGATACTTGAGGTGACATTGGAGTATCTAGGTGACATTAGGGTTTTGGTTGATTTGTGTCTTAAGGCGTTATTCTAGTACGAACTCTAGGGCTGTTTGTGACACTTATAGGAATAGCCCAACGGATTGATTGGAAAGAATAACTGTCGGTGTCAAAACCGGAAGATCTCGGGTAGGGGGTCCCGGACTGTGTGTCTAGGCCGGATGGTAACAGGAGGCAAGGGACACGAAGTTTTACCCAGGTTCGGGCCCTCTTGATGGAGGTAAAACCTTACGTCATGCTTGATTAATATTGAAGATATGGGTGTTACAAGAGTAGATCTACCACGAGACCAGAGAGGCTAAACCCTAGAAGCTAGCCTACGGTATGATTGTATATTGTGATTGTTGTCCTACGGACTAAAACCCTTCGGTTTATATAGACACCGGAGAGGGTTAGGGTTACACAAGGTCGGTTACAAAGGAGGAGGTATCCATATACATATTGCCTAGCTTGCCTTCCACGCCAAGTAGAGTCCCACCCGGACACGAGACGAAGTCTTCAATCTTGTATCTTCATAGTCTAACAGTCCGGCCAATGGAGATAGTCTGGCTGTCCGGAGACCCCCTAATCCAGGACTCCCTCAGTAGCCCCTGAACCAGGCTTCAATGACGATGAGTCCGGCGCGCAGTTGTCTTCGGCATTGCAAGGCGGGTTCCTTCTCCGAATACATCACAGAACAATTTGAATACGAGGATAGTGTCCGACCCTGCAAAACAAGTTCCACATTTCACCGTAGAGAATAATGCTTTCGCAGATCTAATCTGCTAGCTTGTTTTGGCAACATGACGTTACATCATGGCCCGGTGATTATTCGAACCGTTTCTTTTAACCAGCCCCGCACATAATGCGAGGCAGTTTTTCGACACGTCTTGTCAAAGCAGAGATCGTGTCCCCTTATTACGGGATTCTCATCAATACGAGCGTGGGTAACCCAACCGCGCCATCAATTGCGACGCTTGGGGGATAAGCGAGTTTTACTAGGCAAGTGGGGTGTCAGAGCCCTAGAATTTGATTGCAATTAGTATCATAAGCATCCATGCATCATGTCTATATTTGTTTGAAATTTGAAATGGGGATGACAAGCCCTAGCACTAAATGAAATGCAATTAGGATCAAAATAAAAATATTTTCAATGAACCCATAATGCCCTTTAAAAAAGTTCATTATTTTTTATAAAGGTGAAAACCTCTGCCAAAAATGATGCACATATTTTTAGGCCATTCTGAATTTTTGAATAACCCATATTGTATTTGAATTGGGGAATTTAAATACTATTAATATTTTTAAAATGCTCCAATAATTGTGAAAATAGTTAAGGGCCTCTATAATAATTCATTTAATGCCCACAATTATTTTCAGGATTTATTAAAATGTTTTGGGTTATAAACTAAATCAAAACAAAATAACATAAATAGAAAACAGAAACAGAATTAGAAAGAGAGAAAGAGAGAAAGAGACTTACCTCAGCCTACCAACCGGCCCACCACTGTAGCTGGCCGGCCCAGCCCACCAGGGGCTCCTCCCTGTCGTCTTCCCCTTGCCAGGAGGACGAGCGCGTGGCCGGCGCGCACGAGCACGCGTCCGGCCACCTCCTGCTTGCTTGCCGCTGCTGGAGACTACCCCGAGCGCCACGTGCATCACCACGCAACCTCCCCGACCCCCTCGAGCTCTCTCCCGTGCCTCTCCCCTCCTCTGGTCCTCTCTTCCTCTCGCGCCCGAGCACCACCGTCGCTGCCGCCCGCTATCCCCGTGGCCACCGAGCTCCACTCGCCTCTCCGAGTAGTCCACGGGCTCCGCCTCCATCTCCCGCGTCTCTCCGTCAGCTTGCACGACGCCGGACTCCCTGCCTCGCCCTCTACCCCGCCATCTTCGTCGTCTCTGCCCCAAGATTGCCAGCGGCCGCATGACCTCATCATCCCCTCCCCGAGTTCGCCGAGGCCACCGTAGCGACCGCTGTGAGATCCATCGTCGTTTGCCCCTCTTCCCCTTGCCTCTCGATCACCGCAGCCGTCATTTCGACCAAAGCCGAAGCTCGTCGCCGCCGGCCATGATGCCGCCGTCGTTTTAGCCACCACAGCCCGTGCCAGAGCGCGTCAGCGCGCTCGATGCCTTCCCAGGAGCATGCCGCTCCCACCAGCTGCTCCTCCTGAGCACCCTAACGTCGAGCCCAAACTAACCCGAACTCCGGCTGCCGGAAAAGCTGCCGCCGCCGTCGATTTAGTCCACTCTGGCGCGAGCCGTTGCCCCCTTTAGATGCGTGAGACTTTCAGCTTTCCATAGCCGCAAACCGCGTCCAAAACCGAGCTCTGTGGAGCTTTTCCGAAGCCCGCGGCCGCCGCTGACCTCGCCGGCGGCTTAACGCCGGTGGGTTGACCCCGGTGACCAAGTTGACCCCGGGTGGGCCCAGTTTGACCCCTCTGGGTCAATGACAAATGGGACCCGCCTGCTAATTAAGTTAGGATTAGGACTAACTAAATTAGTTGGGCTAATCACTGACAGTGGGCCCAGTGGCTATTAATTTGATTAGTTAGATTTAATTAACCCTGTTAGTTAATTGTGTCACTGACCAGTGGACCCCACTGGTCAGGTTTGACCTGGACCGGGTCAATTGACCTGCTGACGTCACGGTGGCGTAGTGCTGATGCCATAACTCATTTTCTGGATTAAAAATAATTCAGAAAATTCCAGAAATTAGTATAAACTTCTAAAATTCATAGAAATTCAACCATAACTCCAAATGAAATAAATTATATATGAAAAATGATCAGAAAAATCCAAGGAATCTGAATATGGCATTCTCATGCATGTTTGAACAACTTAACCTCACTGTATAGTCCAAAACATGATAATGCACTATTTGAATTCATAGTTTGAATTTGAATTTGAACCTAGTGTTCAAACCAAATCCATTTAACTTGTTGCTAGTTGCATTAGCTCAATCAATGGCATATTGCCATGTCATGATCATGCATCATATTGTTGCATTGCATTGATTGTGTTTTTCCTTGTTTGCCGGTAAATGTCCCCTCTCGGTAGACGCTGCTCCGACGCTGTGATCGTTGACACTGATGAAGACTCAATGTTATCTTCAGAAGTGCCACGCAAGCAAAAACCTCTTGTTCATTCCGATACAATCCCACTCTCTCGCTCCTGTTCTCTTTTACGGCATTAGGACAACAACGGTTCAACTGTTACATGTTGCGGTAGTTGAACCCCTTTCCTCTGCATGACCTGTCATTGCCACAGTAAATAGATGAAACCCACTAGCATGAGTAGGAGTTGTTTGAGCCCTGATGTGCCTACTCGTTCATGCTTGTTTGTCATGCCTGCTATTGCATAGAGTTGTGTCAGGTCTGATTCATCGGGGATGAATTGGAACAGTGATGAACATGTCCTACTCTGTGTGAGCTAAGGGTGTGAACACGATTTGGTAAAGGTAGCGGTGAGAGGCCATGTAGGAGTACATGGTGGGTTGTCTCATTGCAGCCGTCCTCAGGAACTGAGTTCTGTGTCTGTGATCCATGAACAGTTACTACCACCCATTGGGATCCTTAATTGACCCTCTCGGCTTCTTAATCACCCTAGTACTCTGTCCAGGAGTTGCAACTAGTTTCTGGTGTTTGTAGGTTAAGTGTTGGCAGCCGTGCGTAGCGCTGACCCTAGGGGTGGGCTATGTTGCGGTAGATACACCGTGGCACGGTGTACCGGGCGCCCGTTTGGTGTCTCGGGAACCCTATTCACATCATTCGGGGCCGTATGTGGAAACCTCGGCCGGACTCCCTGCGGATGGAACCTGGATAGGCGATAAACCTGGACTAGAGACTTAAGTGTTTAGGTAGGCCGTGGCCGACACCCTCGCCAGGCTTCCGCTTGAAGGTTGCCGAGATACATGACGTGTATATGGTGGTAAGTGGTGGGAGCGTGTGTGAAGAAGTACACCCCTGCAGGGTTATCAATATCTATTCGAATAGCCGGATTCCTCGGATATGGAAACTTGGACCCCTTGCATAGTTCATAGACAAGTGAAAGTGGATACTCTAAAACTCGCAAGATAAGTGTGAGTGCTATGGATGGCCTTCTCGTAGGGAGATGGGAGCGGTTCCATAGTGGTGTATTGAATGGTGAATATGTGGACTCGTGTGCGCCTCCTCAAAGAGTTGCTTGCAGTCGTAGTTTAGGATAGCCACTGAGTCAAAGCTGGCTTGCTGCAGTTAAACCCCACCATCCCTTTTGTTGATAATGATGCATATGTAGCTAGTTCTGATGTAAGTCTTGCTGGGTACATTTGTACTCACGTTTGCTTAATTTATGTTTTGCAGAGGGACGTCAGTATCACTAGTAGTTCCGCTTGGACTTCGACGTTTAGTTTGTTACCTCAGCTACGATCTTGTACCCTTGGAAGGGTCTTGTAGATAGTCAGGCTTCTGAGCCTTCTTCTCTTGTAGTTGTCTGTACTCAGACAAGTTAAGCTTCCGCGTGTGCTTTGACTTGTATGCTCTGAATGTTGGGTCATGAGACCCATGTTTGTAATATCTCGCTCCTCGGAGCCTAATGAATAAATACTTGAGTTGTAGAGTTATGTTGTGATGCCATGTTGTATTTACACATATCGAGCATATTGTGTGTATGATTGAAATGCTTGGTATGTGTGGGATCCGACAATCTAGTTGTTTATCCTTGGCAGCCTCTCTTATGGGGAAATGTAGTCTAGTGCTTCCATGAGCCATAGTAGTCCGCTACAGCCCGGTTCACCGGAGTCCTATTAGCCCAGCACTACTTCTCAGGACACTTGACTGGCCGGCATGTGTTTCACTTCGTTCCTGTGTCTATCCCTTCAGGGAAATGTCACGCGGTGACATCCGGAGTCCTGCCTAGCCTGCTACAGCCCGGGTTCTCGGAGTCCTGTTAGCCCAGTGCTACAGCCCGGATTCACACGCTGCTGACCGACATGCTCGATGTGATTCATGTATGCCTGTCCCCATAGGTTAGTGCCGCTTTGGGTTCACGACTAGCCATGTCGGCCCGGGTTCTCTGTCATATGGATGCTAGCGACACTATCATATACGTGAGCCAAAAGGCGCAAACGGTCCCGGGCCATGGTAAGGCGACACCCGTGGAAATACCGTGTGTGAGGCCGCAAAGTGATATGAGGTGTTACCGGCTAGATCGATGTGACTTGGAATCAGGGTCGTGACAGTTTTGGTATCAGAGCCTGACTGCCTGTAGGATTACCAAGCCAAACCGGTCGAAGTTGTATCTAGAAATGCTTTAGTTATGTAGGGGAATTGATTGTGAAAGGGAACGTAAGGCTCTTTTTACTCCTTTACCCTATGGCCTTCTAATCTGAGTCATCCTCTTCTCTTCTACGGGGATTAAGAACTAGGCTTCTCATCTTTCTATCAGGATCACGTGTTACTAATCCGTAGACTCTTAGGATTGTTGGTTTCAAACCTCAGTTTAGTTCCTACTACTTCCATATGTTCATAGCTGGCCTCAGAACCTTGCTATTGTGATGTTGAGTGGTTATGCCACCATTTTTGCAGGATGTCTCAAATCATTTTGAGCATTTACAACCGTTATGCTGTCCGAGTCATCCCAGGTTTCTAACTAGTCTGATGCATTTGCAAGTTCCTTCTTCCGTTACCGACGTTCCTTTGGGCCAGTTTATCCACACTAACCGGTGTGTTGAGGTATTCCATTGCCTCGATATATATGTTGGAACTATTATTATGACCCTTGTTGTCCTAGAGAACCACCCAGTAATCTAGTAATGCTCTATGTCCCTAGTGTGATGATTCTGGCTATTCTTCTCGAAAGCATCCCGTGATGTTATTAGTTAGTAGGTATTCTATTCCTGGGTTCTTGAACCCGAGATTCACCCCACTTACCTCCTGTTGTTAGTATTTGCTAGTTCCCTTAAGATATTAGTAACCTTGCAACAGCCTCGAGGTCCGTGGTATTTCCTTCTTCCAAATACCATGAACCATTAATGCAGATGTTCTTTGAACCAAAATATCACAATCAGAGTACTCTTGAGGAGTTCTCCATTCATAATTGTGATTCTGCCAGTTCTACCTTCCTGCATGGGTTATCTGGAAGAAACCTGTTGAACTTGGTTCGACATATTAATCTATGCATCCACAACTCAGAAAGTTATATGTTCCTTGAGTTGACCCTCCTCAGCTGTATCCCAACCCTAGTCTATCACTTGATAGTCAGGAATAGTTGTGCATTCGTGTTCATCGATGCATATTATTCTTGTGGTCCGTCAAGCCATTCTATTCTAGAATGACTAGGAGAAACAAACTCCAGTACCTCATCCATATCCAGGATTGGGTCAAAGTAGTTGTGTTCTGCAGATCAAATGCCCATCCAGCCTTTGCTCTGTTCTACCCTGGAGTATTACCCCTTTTATGTCAGGATTGTCATGAGAATTGCACCATCTCTCATGAATTCTTGACGCAGTGATACTTCTTGCCATCGTTTTTCATTCCTCGGTCCCGTGTTGTCGCAACCGGAATGCCGGCAAGTGAACCATGATGTGTGAAATCAATAATCCTAGCAACCGTGTTGCTTGGTAGTTAATGGACACTAATATCATTCTTAGCGTGTTGGTTATCGAAACACTATTCTAGGATTGATCGTGCTACCTTGTCCTTATTTCCGGTGCACTCTTCAATCAATGAGTTAGGATTATTCAATCCCTTGCTTATTTGATCATATCGTCTTGCCCTGAAAAGCAAGATTGTTCTCGAGCTTAGTAACATATCGCTGGTTCATGATGTTCCGAATATCTTCTCGAAAGTATTACCAGGTTGTTCCCTGATCGCTATGTTGAGTTCGTGATCATGTTGGTTTTTCTCTAAACCATCCATTCTCCAAGAATCTGTGTTGGATACCCCCGAGCTAGTTGGTTAAGCTAAACAACAACTTGGAGAGTTGGAAGATGGAAGCTTGTCTGACATAGTTCATGCTAAGGGATATCCTTGTGTGTGTGTGTGTGTGTGTTGAAGATAGATGATATGTTCATCGACTGATCTCCGTGATCAGTTGTTGAACCTATTGTCTTGGCCAAACCTTGATTTGAGTATGGGCTATCGTCAAATCAAGTTAAAACCAATGATATTCGTAATGTTGTCTTACTCGTGGTTGATCCCTCGAGCATACACCATTACATCTTTTGGTCTGACCAATGCTATCACCGTGTTCACATGATGGTGGAAGTCCAGTGATATGGAAATTCCGATGAGTTGTTGCTGAGCCCATCAGCAGCATTTTGTCTCCCCCATGATTCATGTTGAACATCAACCTAGTGTTGAAAACCTTGTAAGCAATGCCTTCGTGTTCCGTTCATGAAGCTTATGCTTGGATGAAAGAAGTGACTTTCTCTAAGTTCACGTGCACTAGGTGTAAGTTGCCGCCATGAATTTGAGAAAGGTTTGTTTTGTTTCCCTTGGAGTCATCACAAATCAGTCATGCATATGTGCGAAGTATTCTATGGTTTGGCAGATTAATTACCTCCACTCCATATGTGTTCCTAGCACACCAAGCCACTGATTGGTCTGTTCAAGGAGAAGAAGTTTCTTCTTAGGAGCTAGACTTACGCAAGGACTTTGATATCCTCGTTGATGGTTCCACCTAAACTCGATAGTGTTTTACTATAAGACTACTACGTGGTCATGCTCGTCTTGGATAGCGTGTTCATAGGTTTGTAGCAGAACCAGCTCATGTTTTGGAGCTTGCTATCGCGGTTCATTCCCCAAGAATCTCGCAACGTCATCTCGTCAAATTGTGTTGCAAACCTTCATTTTCCTTTCTAGACTCGATGAGTCTGGAATATCCTGACACCAACCAGATCTGAATCTCAGGCAGATATGATGGTTGGAGCATTTTCCAAGAACTATAATATTGGTCTCTTGATAACCGGTAAAGTGGATGTTATGGCCAACACATCCAGCCGGAAGACCTATTATTGTAGTATCTCGATTGAAGAAAGTTGGCCACCTTCCCATGAGGATTTCGTAGGATTTACCTCCGTAGTTAATCCTTATGGATTCTTGAGCTTCCGAAGTCTGATCTTTACTTGTTGTTCTAGATATCAAACCATATCTATAAATGGATTACACTAGCACATCAAGGAGAACATTAGAAGCGGAGTGCTAATTGTCTCTCGGTCGATCGTCCAGATTCTGTTCCCTTAGCCTCGCTAAGGGAAGATCTGAGAAGGTGTTATCTTCCTTTGTATCTGCATCATCCATCACTAGTCATCATGGTGATATGTCGTGTTGACAGGATCCTTGCCACGGATATTGGTAAAACCTTGATGAATATGGAGATGCTCAAGATCTTGAGAGCACGCGCAAGCACTAGGTTTTACCGTTGGTGTTAACTGGGATTTTCTTCCAGCTTCTTCGGTTATGTTATAACCTTTTCAAACAGTGGACTCACTCTCGACTATTGAGTTCTTCCCCAGTTACCAGAATCTTTCCCAACATTTGCATTTTGTTCCCAGCTTGCACCTCAGTAGTTGTTGTTCAGGATCATCTTCAAAAGTGGACTTACCATGGGTCCCATCCATTTCTGATGATAAGCAAAATCATCAATTGTGTTGTCTTCAACAAGGGAGTCCACATCATCCTTTCTAGTCCAAGTATATCATTCTTTTGAACTCCTTCAAATGATCGATTGTGATTGCCTTAGGCTGGCATAAAGAGTTACAATGATCTCTGAATCAAAAGTAATTCTTTTTGCCACTTAAGGGAATAATTCCACGAATCACCTTCCCCGAGGTATCACGTTACGAAATCATGGCAAATATCTTCTTGCTACTTTGAAATTCATGCTCCATCTTATTCGAGTATGGAATTGTTGCCTACCTAGTGAACCTTCGCCATCCGTTTCACTCCATCCCTCTAGGTGTATGCTTCGTGTCTCAGCTCAAGAGATGTTACTATGTCTCATTCCATGAGTTGATCTTGTGATCATTAAGATGATCCTAAGTTGCTCGAACCTCAGGGAGGTCGATTCTTCTTAAATTATCCCTTTCTACTCGTTGTCATGTTGGATGTAGTTCTCAAAGCAAGACGTCGAGATCAAGGTGATGCAATGAATCAACATCCTCGAGAAAGACATCTGGATCGTGAAGGTCGTGTTAGCTTTGTATCCCCTCTGTCTTCTTACCTCACGTCTTGAATCTCGGGACGAGATTCTTGTTTAGTGGGGGCGAGTTGTCACAGCCCTAGAATTTGATTGCAATTAGTATCATAAGCATCCATGCATCATGTCTATATTTGTTTGAAATTTGAAATGGGGATGACAAGCCCTAGCACTAAATGAAATGCAATTAGGATCAAAATAAAAATATTTTCAATGAACCCAAAATGCCCTTTAGAAAAGTTCATTATTTTTGGTAAAGGTGAAAACCTCTACCAAAAATGATGCACATATTTTTAGGCCATTCTGGATTTTTGAATAACCCATATTGTATTTGAATTGGGGCATTTAAATACTATTAATATTTTTAAAATGCTCCAATAATTCTGAAAATAGTTAAGGGCCTCTGTAATAATTCATTTAATGCCCAGAATTATTTTCAGGATTTATTAAAATGTTCTGGGTTATAAACTAAATCAAAACAAAATAACATAAATAAAAAAGAGAAACCGAATTAGAAAGAGAGAAAGAGACTTACCTCAGCCTACCAACCGGCCCAGCACTGTAGCTGGCCGGCCCAGCCCACCAGGGGCTCCTCCGTGTCGTCTTCCCCTTGCCAGGAGGACGAGCGCGTGGCCGGCGCGCGCGAGCACGTGTCCGGCCACCTCCTGCTTGCTTGCCGCTGCTGGAGACTACCCCGAGCGCCACGTGCATCACCACACAACCTCCCCGACCCCCTCGAGCTCTCTCCCGTGCCTCTCCCCTCCTCTGGTCCTCTCTTCCTCTCGCGCCCGAGCACCACCGTCGCCGCCGCCCGCTGTCCCCGTGGCCACCGAGCTCCCCTCGCCTCTTCGAGCAGTCCACGGGCTCCGCCTCCATCTCCCGCATCTCTCCGTCAGCTCGCACGACGCTGGACGCCCTGCCTCGCCCTCTACCCTGCCATCTTCGTCGTCTCTGCCCCAAGATCGCCGGCAGCCGCACAACCTCATCATCCCCTCCCCGAGCTCGCCGAGGCCACCGTAGCGACCGCTGTGAGCTCCATCGTCGTTTGCCCCTCTTCCCCTTACCTCTCGATCACCGCAGCCGTCATTTCGACCGAAGCCGAAGCTCGTCGCCGCCGGCCATGATGCCGCCGTCGTTTTAGCCACCACAGCCCGCACCTGAGCACGTCAGCGCGCTCGATGCCTTCCCAGGAGCACGCCGCTCCCACCAGCTGCTCGTCCCGAGCGCCCTAACGCCGAGCCCAAACTAACCCGAACTCCAGCCGCCGCAAAAGCTGCCGCCGCTGTCGATTTAGTCCACTCCGGCGCGAGCCATTGCCCCCTTTAGATGCGCGAGACTTTCAACTTTCCGTAGCCGCAAACCGCGTCCAAAACCGAGCTCTTTGGAGCTTTTCCGAAGCCCGCGGCCGCCGCTGACCTCGCTGACCGAGTTGACCCCGGGTGGGCCCAGTTTGACCCTTCTAGGTCAATGACAAATGGGACCCGCCTGCTAATTAAGTTAGGATTAGGACTAACTAAATTAGTTGGGCTAATCACTGATAGTGGGCCCAGTGGCTGTTAATTTGATTAGTTAGATTTAATTAACCCTGTTAGTTAATTGTGTCACTGACCAGTGGACCCCACTGGTCAGGTTTGACCTGGACCGGGTCAGTTGACCTGCTGACGTCACAGTGACGTAGTGCTGATGCCATAACTCATTTTCTGGATTAAAAATAATTCAGAAAATTCTAGAAATTGGTATAAACTTCTAAAATTGATAGAAATTCAACCGTAACTCCAAATGAAATAAATTATATATGAAAAATGATCAGAAAAATCCAAGGAATCTGAATATGGCATTTTCATGCATGTTTGAACAACTTAACCTCACTGTCTAGTCCAAAACATGATAATGCACTATTTGAATTCATAGTTTGAATTTGAATTTGAACCTAGTGTTCAAACCAACTCCATTTAACTTGTTGCTAGTTGCATTAGCTCAATCAACGGCATATTGACATGTCATGATCATGCATCATATTGTTGCATCGCATTGATTGTGTTCTTCCTTGTTTGCCGGTACATGTCCCCTCTCGGTAGACGCTGCTCCGACGCTGTGATCTTTGACACTGATGAAGACTCAATGTTATCTTCAGAAGTGCCACGCAAGCAAAAACCTCTTGTTCATTCCGATACAATCCCACTCTCTCGCTCCTGTTCTCTTTTACGGCATTAGGACAACAACGGTTCAACTGTTACATGTTGCGGTAGTTGAACCCCTTTCCTCTGCATGACCTGTCATTGCCACAGTAAATAGATGAAACCCACTAGCATGAGTAGGAGTTGTTTGAGCCCTGATGTGCCTACTCGTTCATGCTTGTTTGTCATGCCTGCTATTGCATAGAGTTGTGTCAGGTCTGATTCATCGGGGATGAATTGGAACAGTGATGAACATGTCCTACTCTGTGTGAGCTAAGGGTGTGAACACGATTTGGTAAAGGTAGCGGTGAGAGGCCATGTAGGAGTACATGGTGGGTTGTCTCATTGCAGCCGTCCTCAGGAACTGAGTTCTGTGTCTGTGATCCATGAACAGTTACTACCACCCATTGGGATCCTTAATTGACCCTCTCGGCTTCTTAATCACCCTAGTACTCTGTCCAGGAGTTGCAACTAGTTTCTGGTGTTTGTAGGTTACGTGTTGGCAGCCGTGCGTAGAGCTGACCCTAGGGGTAGGCTATGTTGCGGTAGATACACCGTGGCACGGTGTACCGGGCACCTGTTTGGTGTCTTGGGAACCCTGTTCACATCGTTCGGGGCCGTATGTGGAAACCTCGGCCGGACTCCCTGTGGATGGATCCTGGATAGGCGATAAACCTGGACTAGAGACTTAAGTGTTTAGGTAGGCCGTGGCCGACACCCTCGCCAGGCTTCCGCTTGAAGGTTGCCGAGATACATGACGTGTATATGGTGGTAAGTGGTGGGAGCGTGTGTGAAGAAGTACACCCCTGCAGGGTTATCAATATCTATTCGAATAGCCGGATTCCTCGGATATGGAAACTTGGACCCCTTGCATAGTTCATAGACAAGTGAAAGTGGATACTCTAAAACTTGCAAGATAAGTGTGAGTGCTATGGATGGCCTTCTCGTAGGGAGACGGGAGCGGTTCCATAGTGGTGTATTGAATGGTGAATATGTGGACTCGTGTGCGCCACCTCAAAGAGTTGCTTGCAGTCGTAGTTTAGGATAGCCATTGAGTCAAAACTGGCTTGCTGCAGTTAAACCCCACCATCCCTTTTGTTGATAATGATGCATATGTAGCTAGTTCTGATGTAAGTCTTGCTGGGTACATTTGTACTCACGTTTGCTTAATTTATGTTTTGCAGAGAGACCTCAGTATCACTAGTAGTTCCGCTTGGACTTCAACGTTTAGTTTGTTACCTCAGCTACGATCTTGTACCCTTGGAAGGGTCTTGTAGATAGTCAGGCTTCTGAGCCTTCTTCTCTTGTAGTTGTCTGTACTCAAACAAGTTAAGCTTCCACGTGTGCTTTGACTTGTATGCTCTGAATGTTGGGTCATGAGACCCATGTTTGTAATATCTCGCTCCTCGGAGCCTAATGAATAAATACTTGAGTTGTAGAGTTATGTTGTGATGCCATGTTGTATTTACACATATTGAGCATATTGTGTGTATGATTGAAATGCTTGGTATGTGTGGGATCCGACAATCTAGTTGTTTATCCTTGGCAACCTCTCTTATGGGGAAATATAGTCTAGTGCTTCCATGAGCCATAGTAGTCCGCTACAGCCCGGTTCACCGGAGTCCTGTTAGCCCAGCACTACTGCTCAGGACACTTGACTGGCCGGCATGTGTTTCACTTTGTTCCTGTGTCTGTCCCTTCGGGGAAATGTCACATGGTGACATCCGGAGTCCTGCCTAGCCTGCTACAGCCCGAGTTCCTGGAGTCCTGTTAGCCCAGTGCTACAGCCCAGATTCACACGCTGCTGACCGACATGCTCGATGTGATTCATGTATGCCTGTCCCCATAGGTTAGTGCCGCTTTGGGTTCACGACTAGCAATGTCGGCCCGGGTTCTCTGTCATATGGATGCTAGCGACACTATCATATACGTGAGCCGAAAGGCGCAAATGGTCCCGGGCCTTGGTAAGGCGACACCCATGGAAATACCGTGCGTGAGGCCGCAAAGTGATATGAGGTGTTACCGGCTAGATCGATGTGACTTGGAATCGGGGTCCTGACATGGGACGTTTAATTTTGTCCGCCCATCTAAAGGGATAAGGATTCACCTTTCTATCCATGCCTTCTTCCTCCTCTGCTCATCCGCTCCTGCATACTCGAGCTCTAGCGCCCAAGTCCTCACTTCCATCTCAACCTTCTCCGACCATGTCCGGAGCGAGAGGCAAGTGGATGGTCTCCTCCGTAACGGAGGGAGACATCAAGAAACTGAGGAGAGCCGGATACCTGCCCGACGACATCGCGCACCGGCTCCCAGATGAGGGACAGCTCATCCCCACCCCCGAGCCCCATGAGAGGGTGGTATTCCTCACCCATTTCCTCCGCGGACTGGGATTCCCTCTCCATCCCTTCGTCCGGGGGCTCATGTTTTATTACGGCCTGGATTTCCACGATCTGGCCCCGAACTTCATCCTCAACATCTCGGCATTCATCGTCATGTGCGAGGCCTTCCTCCGCATCAAGCCCCACTTCGGCTTATGGCTGAAGACCTTCAATGTCAAGCCGAAGGTAGTGAGCGGCCGCCAGGCAGAGTGCGGAGGCGCCATGGTGGGCAAGATGCCCAACATCACATGGCTCGAGGGCACCTTCGTGGACACCATAAAGGGGTGGAAATCGGGGTGGTTCTATATCACCGAGCCGCGCGACCCCGCATGGGTAGCGGCCCCCGAGTTCCGATCTAGCATCCCCATGCGGCTCACCTCCTGGAAAGAGAAGGGCCTATCCTGGGGTAATTCAAAAGAGCTGACCGGACTCCAGTCATGTATTCAAAACATGGTGGACAAGAAGCTCAAGCTCGTTAACATAGTCCAGGTCATGCTCGTCCGCCGGATACTCCCGTGCCAACAGCGGGAGTTCACCTTGTGGGAGTTCAACCCGGCGCAGCACCGAACTCTGAACAGGCTCTTCGACACAACTCATGAAGATGCCTGGAGGGTGCTGTTCAAGGGCGCCGTGGTCCCTCCCCGCATTACTGAGGATCGCGGATTCAGCGCGAAGCGCCACGCCAGTGCGGTAAGTTGTTTTACCTTTCACAAGATACTTGTTTTCTATATAGATTGACTCTATGCAGGATCTAAATTCCCGTGTCGTTAACAAGACTGGCAGAAAATGGCCGGACAGATCGACTGTCCGACTCCCTTGCCTGAAGGCCCTGCAGATGCTCTTCTGACGAAGATGCTGACTCCGGCCCCTTATAAGGTGCCGGAGAAGACCAAGAAGGCCAAGGGAGCTCGAAAGAGTTCCCGACGCCAGGCGTCGTCGGACTCATCGTCCGATGACTCTGCGGTGCACTCTTCCCCTGAAGACGAGGAAGAGGAAGAAGAGGCTCCCCAACTGACTGGGGAAGACAAGAAAAGGAAGGACACCCCAACTGGGGAGGCCGGAGGGTCCAAGAAGGGAAGGACTCTCCTTCCGGACAGCTCCACCGCCGCCGACGAAAGTGAAGACGAGTGGTTGCACAGGGGCAAGCCCCAGGGGAGATCGTAAGTATTCGGATACCAAAGTAACCCATAGGATTCCTTTGTCGCATTGCTTTCCCTAACGCCGAACTCCATTGCGCAGGCCGCCCCGAGCCAATATCGAGGTATCCTCGGACGGCTCCCTGGGCGCGTCAGACATGGATAGCGATCCAGTCCTGACTGCCACCTCCCCTCATCCAGCCGACGACATCGAGGTACTGTCTCAAGAGGCACCGGATCGAGGGGGGACAGTCCCGGAGGCGCCTCAAGGCGACCTTCTGGACTCCGGGAGCCGAGGGGATGGGGTCCTCGAGAGCTCCGAGTTCGGCCCTCAGCCGAACACCGCACCGGACCCTCCAACGGCTCCAAGCTCGGGTAGGCGGCCCCCTTCCGAGGGGGTGAGACGCCTGTGCCGGTGACCTTTGTCCATCTAAAGGAGCCGGACACTATGTTGGAAGCGCTTTGTAGTGCTTCCATCGAGGAGGAGCACCGCACTATCATGAGTGCGGTGATCCAGAAGGTTCAGTCCGCCAAGAGCGGATTGACTGATGCCTGTACTAGCCTTCTAACAGGCTTCGAGGTAAGTGTTTTAAAATGTAGTAGAAATATTACTGCATAGACAGTAGCCCCTGATGCTTTGTTCGGTGTTCACAAAGAAAAGCGGAACAGAGGATCAAATAATATCGCAGGAGTCTAATATAAGTATGTCAATATGCATATGCAGGCTTCGCTGCTGGCGTCCGCCGCACTAACTGCGAAGGTCGCCGTACTGAAGGAGGCCCTTGAGGGGTCCCAGAAAGATCTCGGCCTTGCTAAGAGGTAGCTCGAGGAGAACAAGGGTAAGTAATACCCCGTCTATAGATGAGAAAAAGGACGCGATTGCTAAATGACAGGATCATTGTATGTTTGCCAGGGGCCACGACCGAGGTGGAGACCCTGAAGCAAACGCTATCCCAGGTCGAAGAGAAGGCGTCCCAGGAGCACACCAAGCGAGAGAGGCACGAGGCTCGGGTGGTCGAGGTGCAGCAAGAGCTCCAGGCTCTCGTGACGAAGCACGAGGCGTTGGAGCTTGACTTGAAGACGCAAGAGTCTGAGCTTGCCGCGGCCCGTGAGAGCGCGAAGAGTTCCAAGGCCGAGGCCTAGAAGGCCCTTCAGGAGATCGACGCGATGAAGAAGATAGCGGCGGGTAAGGCTTTCTATATGCAAAGTGAGCATGTAATGGTGAATTACCGATTACTTACCCGAATCCGGAGCTCTTCAGGAGCATTCGCAGATTTGCCCCACAGTGTGTCCGATGCTGCACAGTTCTACTGGGCCGGGGACGGGAGCTCGACGGAGAAGCTGTTCTGGTCTCAGTATGTTGAGACCGAACATCCGCTACCATTGAGCGACTAGCTGAAGCAGATGGCCGAGCTACATAAGGAGGCCGATCAGGCCATGAAGGGATTCATAGTCCGGTTGTGGCCTGGCGATGCCCTTCCGAACAGCTTCTTTGGCCTGGTGAGGCGGCTTGTGGATGCCTGCCCACGGCTGGAGGTCGTCAAGCAATCCGTCTGCATTGAAGGTGCACGCCGGGCCTTCGCCCGTGTGAAAACGCAGTGGGTCAAGCTGGACGCCGTGAAGCTTATCAAGGAGGGGCCGCCGGAGGGCAAGGAGCACCGCCACCCCGAGATGTACTACGAGGGTGTTCTACCAGGCGCCCGTCTTATCGCGGTTGAGTGTTCACAAAATGTAATATTTGAATGAGACTTGCTCGTTTTGTATCCTGTGTGATGAAAACTTGTTTCATATGCGCTATGCAACGCTTGTGTGAATTTAAAATATTACCTTCTATTTGGCTGTTTATCCAATCTGAGAGATGGATAGTCCTCAGTTTCTGCCCCCATACCACGAGTGCTGGGGTGTTCGGGATAAACCTGAGCATTCTTGTTCCCATGTTTGGGTCCTTTGAGGGAGGTGCTCAACACAACGAACAAGGCAACCAGACTAATAATGCTTTATCACTCTCACTTAGCCATAGAATTCTATAATTTTAAATTTCGGCGAAGCCCCTGGTATTCGGAAGGCCGAATTCGAGGCGCGATACACGCTTGTAGGCCGGACGGAGCCGGCCCTTCGCCCTAAGCAGCATAAGTCTTTAGGGACTCGAAAAACCTCGCCGAACAGCGACCAGTCTCTCGCCTTATCATGACAGTCAATTTTAGCTTTCTCTATTGAGGTGCTCGGTCCGGCAGAACCGGGGCACAATCGCAGTAGTTCTCCTAGCGCTACCTTAGCCGATAGAGCGGAACGTAACATACCAAAACATAGGAGCCGGGCAAACCCAACATTTGACCAAAGACATGATTCGGAGCTGATGCATATAATGCTATAAGTTCGGGGTGCCGCACTTGTGAAAGTGTTTGGACTTTTCACACCATATTGTGAGTACGTAAGCCCCTGGTGCATTGGCCGTACCAGAGTGTACGGTTGCTAGGCGTCATTAATGAAGACATAGATATGTATACATATAACAAAAATGCGATAATAGTCGTAATGTCATGCATTGTATATTAAAGAATTGCATTAAAGCAGAGTGATACAGATAGTGTAATAAGCAAAAGAGTAGGACTATGTCCCTTCCAAGGGTGAACTGAGGAATTATATGAAATCTGTAATCCACCTGGGAATTCCGTAGTTGTCGGCCTCCTTGGTTGTTGTATCATGTGTTCGGCAATAGAGCTGCCGGACAGTGTTTCCAGAGATTGAAGTCCTGAAAGAAAAAGAAAAATAACCAAACGGGAAGCCCCTGGTGCGGTTTAGGCCGCGTTTTGGGGCGTGCCGTGGTTGTGCCCCCCCTCCCCACCTGTGCCCATGGTATTTTTAATGCGTAATTATGTACGCGCAGCACGAACATCGTCGTTGGGCTGGGATTGGGGTGGCCGCCGTATTGCTACGCGAGCTCAGATCGCGCCAGGCGGTCTGTTTGTTGATTGCCCCGAGCGCGCTTGAAGGTGTCCGGGCTTTGAAACGCCGAACTGGTAGATTGCCTTGAGAGGCTGCTTTGCGCTTCTGCTGCAAGGGCCGCGGTGTGCTCCTCTGTTCGGAGAGAGCGCTCTATGTTTCCGTTGACTGTAATAACTCCGCGGGGTCCTGGCATCTTGAGCTTGAGGTATGCATAATGTGGCACCGCATTGAATCTAGCGAATGCAGTTCGTCCGAGCAGCGCGTGGTAACCACTGTGGAACGGGACTATATCGAAGATTAACTCTTCGCTTCGGAAGTTATCCAGGGATCCGAAGACCACTTCCAGTGTAATTGAGCTTGTGCAGTGGGCCTCTACGCCTGGAATGACGCCTTTAAAGGTCGTCTTTGTGGGTTTGATCCTTGAGGGGTCTATACCCATTTTGCGCACTGTGTCCTGATAAAGCAGGTTCAAGCTGCTGCCGCCGTCCATAAGGACTCGAGTGACGTGAAATCCATCGATGATTGGGTCTAAGACCAGTGCGGCGAATCCGCCGTGACGGATACTAGTGGGGTGGTCCCCGCGATCGAAGATGATCGGACAGGAGGACCAAGGGTTGAACTTTGGGGCGACTGGCTCCAGCGCATATACGTCCCTGAGCGCACGCTTCCGCTCCCTCTTGGGGATGTGGGTTGCGTATATCATGTTCACCGTCCGCACTTGCGGGGGAAACCTCTTCTGTCCTCCAGTGTGCGGCTGCCGGGGTTCGTCCTCGTCATTGCTATGCGGCCCCTTGTCCTTGTTTTCGGCGATTAACTTGCCGACCTGCTTGAACACCCAACAATCCCAATTGGTGTGATTGGCTGGCTTGTCAGGGGTGCCGTGTATTTGACACGAGCGATCGAGTATACGGTCCAAGCTGGACGGACCCGTCGTACTTTGTTTGAATGGCTTTTTCCGCTGACCGGGTTTAGAGCCTTTGAATCCGGCATTGACTGCCGTATCCTCAGTACTTTCGCCGTTAATGCGGCGCTTATGCTTGTTGCGACGTGACCTGCTGTTGCCGTCCTTGGTATCTGAGGTACCGTGGTTCTTTGATATGTTGTTACTGCGAGCCAACCAGCTGTCTTCTCCCGCACAAAAGCGGGTCATGGGCGTCATGAGGGCTGCCATAGATTTCGGCTCTTCCTGACCAAGGTGCCGGGCTAGCCACTCGTCTCGGATGTTGTGCTTGTAAGCCGCTAAGGCCTCCGCATCCGGACAGTCGATGATTTGATTTTTCTTTGTAAGGAACCGTGTCCAGAATTGCCTGACCGACTCTTCTGCCTGCTGAATTATGTGGCTCAAGTCATCGGCATCTGGTGGTCGCACATAAGTGCCCTGAAAGTTGTCGAGGAATGCGGCTTCCAGATCTTCCCAACAGCTAATGGAGTCCGTTGGCAAGCTATTAAGCCAGTGGCGTGCTGGTCCTTTGAGTTTTAGTGGGAGGTATTTGATGGCATGTAAGTCATCACCGCGGGCCATGTGGATGTGGAGGAGGAAGTCCTCAATCCATACTACGGGATCTGTTGTGCCGTCGTATGATTCAATCTTTACAGGTTTGAAACCTTCTGGGAATTGATGTTCCATTACTTCGTCTATGAAGCATAAGGGGTGTGCGGTGCCTCTGTATTGGGCTATATCGCGACGCAACTCGTATGGGTCCTGCCCGCTGTGTTCGGCCCTGCCGGATTTGCTTTTACTGTATCCGGCGTGACGTTTACCATCTCGTAGAGTGGTGCGCCCTCCTGATCCGTAGATCGATCTTGAATGCTTTGCTTTGTCCTCCAATATGTCTCACAGGTCTGGCGTATCTCCCCATGCCTTTTCATTTGGATGGCGTTGGGGTGGAGGCTGAGCTTTTGGCTGGAATGCCTCTCTATCGCGGCCACAAGGTGGTCGATCAGCTGTATCATATGCTTCTTCCTCCAGTCGGGGTAGTAACCTGCGCCTTGGGTAACTCTTGGAGGGACGGTCGAGTTTATATTCCTCAGCCGCGAGGACTTCAGTCCATTTGTCAGCTAGCAGGTCTTGATCAGCTTGAAGCTGCTGCTGCTTTTTCTTCAGGCTATTTGCCGTGGCCATAAGCCTGTGCTTGAAGCGCTCTCGTTCGATGGGATCCTTTGGTATGGCGAATTCATCGTCGCCGAGGCTTGCCTCGTCTTCAGAGGGGGGCATGTAATTGTCATCCTCCTCCTCTCTGCCAGCCTCCCTCTTAGGAGAGCTGGCTCCTTCATCCTCCTACTCTAAATCTTGCTGGAGAGGATTATTGTTGTCTTCGGCGCTATCCGGAGTGTTATTATCTCCTGTGTCGGTGTCACCACTTTTGCTTTGGCGGGACTTAGAGCGGCGCCGCTGACGTCGGCGCTTGGGTTGCTTCTTGGAGGGGTCATCCTCCGCTATCTCGTTGTCGTTGCCTTCATTGGGTATCCACCATGTATATGTCATACGACGAGGTGGCTTGCCAGTGACCTGTAGGTGCTGGTTCATGTTCGTCTCCTATATCGTCGTCCATACCGTCGATGTCTTCGGAGTCGAAGTCGAGCATGTCGGTTAAATCATCGACAGTGGCTACAAAGTGGGTGGTGGGTGGGCGTCGAATTTCTTCATCGTCCGCATCCCAATCTTGTTGGCCATAATCCGGCCAGGGCTCTCCTGATAAAGAGAGAGACTTTAGTGAATTCAGGATGTCGCCAAAGGGCGAGTGCTGAAAGATATCCGCAGCGGTGAATTCCATGATCGGCGCCCAATCGGATTCGATTGGCAGGGGCGTGGATGGTTCGGGGTACAGAAGAGAGTCCGGCACCTTGGAGTCACGGGCCGTGCGGAGGATTATGCTGGTGTTTGGCTCAATCGCCGTCGAGACTGCAGCCCCTGAGGCGGTGTCTAGCCACCCGTCCTCGATTGGCGCAGTTGTCTCTGAGCTAAGGGTCGGAGCTGATGCGGGCGCGACTTTTGGGGTACCGTCCGGTGGCAGAGCTAGGCCATACCCATCGTGACAGTGTGGCGCGCCCGGCTGTGGCTCGAGTCTGTCGAAGATCGAGTCCCCACGGATGCTGGCCGTGTAATTCAAACTTCCAAATCTGACCTGATGGCCAGGGGCGTAGCTTTCAATCTGCTCCAGATGGCCAAGCGAATTAGCCCGCAGTGCAAAGCCTCCGAACACGAAGATTCGGGGAGAAAAGTCTCACCCTGGACCGCATCGCTACCGATGATAGTAGGAGCCATCAAGCCTAATGGCGACGGCACAGAGGAACTCTTAATGAAAGCACCAATGTCGGTGTCAAAACCGGTGGATCTCGGGTAGGGGGTCCTGGACTGTGCGTCTAGGCCGGATGGTAACAGGAGGCAAGGGACACGAATTTTTACCCAGGTTCGGGCCCTCTTGATGGAGGTAAAACCCTACGTCCTGCTTGATTAATATTGAAGATATGGGTGTTACAAGAGTAGATCTACCACGAGATCAGAGAGGCTAAACCCTAGAAGCTAGCCTATGGTATGATTGTATATTGTGATTGTTGTCCTACGGACTAAAACCCTTCGGTTTGAATAGACACCGGAGAGGGTTAGGGTTACACAAGGTCGGTTACAAAGGAGGAGGTATCCATATACATATTGCCTAGCTTGCCTTCCACGCCAAGTAGAGTCCCACCCGGACACGAGACGAAGTCTTCAATCTTGTATCTTCATAGTCTAACAGTCCGGCCAATGGAGAAAGTCCGGCTGTCTGGAGACCCCCTAATCTAGGACTCCCTCAATAACTTTGAGGTGGTTTCGTACCCTACCATAATATCTTCATTTGTTCTTCGCTATTAGTGACTTTGGAGTGACTCTTTGTTGCATGTTGAGGGATAGTTATGTGATCCAATTATGATATTATTGTTGAGGGAACTTACACTAGCGAAAGTATGAACCCGAGGCCTTGTTTACTATCATTGCAATACCATTCACGCTCACTTTTATCATTAGTGACCTTGCTGTTTTTTATAATTTCAGATTACAAATACCTTTATCTACTATCCATATACCACTTGTATCACCATCTCTTCGCCGAACTAGTGCACCTATACAATTTACCATTGTATTGGGTGTGTTGGGGACACAAGAGACTCTTTGTTATTTGGTTGTAGGGTTGCTTGAGAGAGACCATCTTCATCCTACGCCTCCTACAAATTGATAAACCTTAGGTCATCCACTTGAGGGAAATTTGCTACTGTCCTACAAACCTCTGCACTTGGAGGCCCAACAACGTCTACAAGAAGAAGGTTGCGTAGTAGACATCAAGCTCTTTTCTGGCACCGTTGCCGGGGAGGTGAGTGCTTGAAGGTATATCTTTAGATCTTGCAATCGAGTCTTTTAGTTTCTTGTTTTATCACTAGTTTATTTTATAAAAGAAAATTACAAAAAAATGGAATTAAGTTTGTCTCATATGCTTCACCTTTTTAATATCTTTCGTGAGTATGATGGAAAGGAAAATTGTGCCAAAGTGTTAGAAGAAGAATGCATTAAAAATTTAGGCACTAAATATTTGAATGATGAGCATGATTGCAATGTTGTTAGTATGAATTCCTTGAATATCCATGATGCTAATGATATGCAAAGCCACAAGCTTGGGGAAGCTATGTTTGATGAAGATGATATTTTTTGTTCCCAAGCTTTGATGAGAAAATTTACTATGATGAAAGCATGCCTCCTATCTATGATGATTATTGTGATGACACGTATGCTTTAAAGAATAATTATAACCATGAAACTTGTCATCTTGATCTTAATTTTCAATCACATGATAGTTATTTTGTTGAGTTTGCTCCCACTATTATTCATGAGAAGAAATTTACTTATATGGAGAGTAATAAAATTTCTATGCTTGTAGATCATGAAAAGAGTGCTTTAGGTGCTGGTTATATTGTTGAATTCATTCATGATGCTACTGAAAATTATTATGAGGGAGGAACATATGCTTGTAGGAATTGCAATAATACCAAGTTTCCTCTCTATGTGCTTAAAATTTTGAAGTTATGCTTGTTTTACCTTCCTATGCAAGTTGATTCTTGTTCCCACAAGTTTTTTGCTCACAAAATCCCTATGCATAGGAAGCATGTTAGACTTAAATGTGCTAGTCATATTCTTCATGATGCTCTCTTTATGTTTCAATTCTTATCCTTTATGTGAGCATCATTGAAATCATCATGCCTAGCTAGGGGCATTAAACGATAGCGCTTGTTGGGAGGCAACCCAATTTTATTTTTGTCCCTTGCTTCTTGTTCCTGTTTAGTAATAAATAATTCATCTAGCCTCTGCTTAGATGTGGTTTTCTGCTTGAAATTAGTGTTTGTGCCAAGTAGAACCTTTGGGAAGACTTGGGGAAAGTCTTGTTGATCATGCTGTAAGAAACAGAAACTTTAGTGCTCACGAGAACTGCTGCCATTTTTATTTGGAGAGTGATATTTAGTTAATTATTTTTGCAGATGATTAATAGATAAATTCCTCAGGTCCGGCAATTTATTTGAGAATTTTATGAGTTCCAGAAGTATACGTTTGATCCAGATTACTACAGACTGTTCTGTTTTTGACAGATTCTGTTTTTCGTGTGTTGTTTGCTTATTTTGATGAATCTATGGCTAGTAAAATAGTTTATAAACCATAGAGAAGTTGGAATACATTAGGGTTAACACCAATATAAATAAAGAATGAGTTCATTACAGTACCTTGAAGTGGTGTTTTGTTTTCTTTCGCTAACGGAGCTTACGAGTTTTCTGTTAAGTTTTGTGTTGTGAAGTTTTCAAGTTTTGGGTAAGGATTCGATGGACTATGGAATAAGGAGTGGAAAGAGCCTAAGATTTGGGATGCCCAAGGCACCCCAAGGTAATATTCAAGGATAGCCAAGAGCCTAAGCTTGGGGATGCCCCGGAAGGCATCCCCTCTTTTGTCCCCTTCCATCGGTAACTTTACTTGGAGCTATATTTTTATTTACCACATGATATGTGTTTTGATTGGAGCGTCAATTTATTTTGTTAGGATTTGCTTGCTGTTATTTAGAACAATGTTTTGCATCTTTTATTTCAATAAAAGTGGCATTGATAGCCTTTACTATGCCTATGTTACAAGTATACATGTTGCTGTTTGAAAACAGAAAGTTTACCGCTGTTGCAATAATTCCCTAGAAAAGTAAGAATGTGATAAAATGTTGAAACCTTTTGCATATAAGATATGATAAATTTACTACAGTGGGAATTTTATTTCATAATTTTTTGAGCTAGGGAAGTATGGATGTTGCAGCATTCTTTACAGACTATCCTGTTTAGGCAGATTGCTGTTATGTTTGCATTGTTTGCATATGTTTGCTTCTTTAATTATTCTATTTGACAATAGGACTATTAAATATGCAGAGGCATTTAGTATGAAATGTTGAATAATAATTTTAGTGATTTGCTACAGTAGAGTGTGATAAGGTTTTGGCAATGGTTTATACTAACTTATCTCACGAGTCCTTGTTGAGTTTTGTGTGGATGAAGCTTTTGATATTTAGGGAACCGTGATATGAGAGGAATTAAGGAGACACAAAAGCTTGGGGATGCCCAAGGCACCCCAAGATAATATTTCGAGAAGTCTCAAGCATCTAAGCTTGGGGTTGCCCCGGTTGGCATCCCATCTTTCTTCTTCAACAACTATCGGTTAGTTTCGGTTGATCCTAAGTTTTTGCTTGTTCACATGATGTTTGCCATTCTTAGAATGTCATTTTGCTTTGCTTGCTGTTTGAATTAAATAGCAAGATCTGAAATTCTTAAATGTTAGAGATTCTTCACATAGTTGCATAACTATTCAACTACTCATTGATCTTCACTTATATCTTTCGGAGTAGTTTGTCATTTGCTCTAGTGCTTCACTTATATCTTTTAGAGCATGGTGGTAGTTTTATTTTGAATAATAGATGAACTCTCATGCTTCACTTAGATTATTTTGAGAGTCTTAATAGCATGGTAATTTTCTTAAAATCCTAATATGCTAGGTATTCAAGAATAATAAAATTCTCTTATGAGTGTGTTGAATACTAAGAGAAGTTTGATACTTGATGATTGTTTTGAGATATGAGGGTGGTAATATTAGAGTCATGCTAGTTGAGTAGTTGTGAATTTGAGAAATACTTGTGTTGAAGTTTGTGATTCCCGTAGCATGCACGTATGGTGAACCGTTATGTGATGAAGTCGGAGTATGATTTATTTATTGATTGCCTTCCTTATGAGTGGCGGTCGGGGACGAGCGATGGTCTTTTCCTACCAATCTACCCCCTAGGAGCATGCGCGTAGTACTTTGTTTCGATAACTAATAGATTTTTGCAATAAGTATGTGAGTTCTTTATGACTAATGTTGAGTCCATGGATTACACGCACTCTCACCCTTCCACCATTGCTAGCCTCTCTAGTACCGCGCAACTTTTGCTGGTACCATAAACCTTCCTCAAAACAGCCACCATACCTACCTATTATGGCATTTCCATAGCCATTTCGAGATATATTACCATGCAACTTTCCACCATTCCATTATTATGACACGCTTCACCATTGTCATATTGCTTTGCATGATCATGTAGTAGACATCGTATTTGTGGCAAGGCCACCGTTCATAATTCTTTCATACATGTCACTCATGCATCATTGCACATCCCGGTACACCGCCGGAGGCATTCATATAGAGTCATATCTTGTTCTAAGTATTGAGTTGTAAGAAAAATAAAAGTGTGATGATCATCATTATTAGAGCATTGTCCCAGTGAGGAAAGGATGATGGAGACTATGATTCCCCCACAAGTCGGGATGAGACTCCGGACGAAAAATAAAAAAAAGAGGCCAAAGAAGCCCAATTAAAAAAA
The DNA here is from genome assembly GCF_002162155.2 of Triticum dicoccoides. Lineage (NCBI taxonomy): Eukaryota > Viridiplantae > Streptophyta > Magnoliopsida > Poales > Poaceae > Triticum > Triticum dicoccoides. The sequence continues at coordinate 212,989,210 of NC_041382.1, read as the reverse complement.
AGAGCCATAAAAAAAGAGAAGGCCCAAATAAAAAAAATAAAAAAATAAAAAATGAGAGAAAAAGAGAGAAGGGGCAATGCTACTATCCTTTTACCACACTTGTGCTTCAAAGTAGCACCATGGTCTTCATGATAGAGAGTCTCCTATGTTGTCACTTTCATATACTAGTGGGAATCTTTAATTATAGAACTTGGCTTGTATATTCCAATGATGGGCTTCCTCAAAATGCCCTAGGTCTTCGTGAGCAAGCAAGTTGGATGCATACCCACTAGTTTCTTTTGTTGAGCTTTCATACACTTATAGCTCTAGTGCATCCGTTGCATGGCAATCCCTACTCACTCACATTGATATCTATTGATGGGCATCTCCATAGCGCGTTGATACACCTAGTTGATGTGAGACTATCTTCTCCCTTTTTGTCTTCTCCACAACCACCATTCTATTCCACCTATAGTGCTATGTCCATGGATCACGCTCATGTATTGCGTGAAGATTGAAAAAGTTTGAGAACATTAAAAGTATGAAACAATTGCTTGGCTTGTCATCGGGGTTGTGCATGATTTAAATATTTTTTGTGGTGAAGATAGAGCATAGCCAGACTATATGATTTTGTAGGGATAACTTTCTTTGGCCATGTTATTTTGAGAAGACATGATTGCTTAGTTAGTATGCTTGAAGTATTATTATTTTTATGTCAAAATGAACTTTTGTCTTGAATCTTTCGGATCTGAATATTCATATCACAAGTAGGAAGAATTACATTGAAATTATGCCAACTAGCATTCCACATCAAAAATTATCTTTTTTATCATTTACCTACTCGAGGACGAGCATGAATTAAGCTTGGGGATGCTTGATACGTCTCCAATGTATCTATTATTTTTGATTGCTCCATGCTATATTATCTACTGTTTTGGGCAATACTGGGCTTTATTATCCACTTTTATATTACTTTTGGGACTAACCTATTAACGGGAGGCCCAGCCCAGATTTGTTGTTTTATGCCTATTTCAGTGTTTCGAAGAAAAGGAATATCAAACGGAGTCGAAACGGAACAAAATCAACTGGAGAAGTTATTTTTGGAAGGAAACCTACCGGATAGACTTGGACTCTACGTCAGAAGATGAAGGAGGTGCTCACGAGGGTAGGGGGCGCCCATCCCCCTTGGGCGCGCCCCCTGCCTCGTGGCCCCCCTTCGGTCCACCGACGTACTCCTTTCACCCATATATACCTACGTATCGTAAAACTTCCAGAACAGACAATAGACCGGGAGTTCCGCCGCCAGAAGCCTCCGTAGCCACCAAAAACCAATCTAGACCCGTTCCGGCACCCTGCCGGAGGGGCAATCCCTCTCCGGTGGCGATCTTCATCATCCCGGTGCTCTCCATGACAAGGAGGGAGTAGTTCTCCCTCGGGGCTGAGGTATGTACTAGTAGCTATGTGTTTGATCTCTCTCTCTCTCTCTCGTGTTCTTGAGATGATACGATCTTGATGTATCGCGAGCTTTGCTATTATATTTGGATCCTATGATGTTTCTTCCCCCTCTACTCTCTTGTAATGAATTGAGTTTCCCCTTTGAAGTTATCTTATCGGATTGAGTCTTTAAAGATTTGAGAACACTTGATGTATGTCTTGCCGTGGATATCTGTGGTGACAATGGGATATCACGTGATTCACTTGATGTATGTTTTGGTGATCAACTTGCGGGTTCCGCCCATGAACCTATGCATAGGGGTTGGCACACGTTTTCATCGTGATTCTTTGGTAGAAACTTTGGGTCATTCTTTGAGGTCCTTTGTGTTGGTTGAATAGATGAATCTGAGATTGTGTGATGCATATCATATAATCATACCCACGGATACTTGAGGTGACATTGGAGTATCTAGGTGACATTAGGGTTTTGGTTGATTTGTGTCTTAAGGTGTTATTCTAGTACGGACTCTAGGTCTGTTTGTGACACTTATAGGAATAGCCCAACGGATTGATTGGAAAGAATAACTTTGAGGTGGTTTCGTACCCTACCATAATATCTTCGTTTGTTCTTCACTATTAGTGACTTTGGAGTGACTCTTTGTTGCATGTTGAGGTATAGTTATGTGATCCAATTATGATATTATTGTTGAGGGAACTTACACTAGCGAAAGTATGAACCCTAGGCCTTGTTTACTATCATTGCAATACCGTTCACGCTCACTTTTATCATTAGTTACCTTGCTGTTTTTATAATTTCAGATTACAAATACCTTTATCTACTATCCATATACCACTTGTATCACCATCTCTTCGCCGAACTAGTGCACCTATACAATTTACCATTGTATTGGGTGTGTTGGGGACACAAGAGACTCTTTGTTATTTGGTTGCAGGGTTGCTTGAGAGAGACCATCTTCATCCTACGCCTCCTACGGATTGATAAACCTTAGGTCATCCACTTGAGGGAAATTTGCTACTGTCCTACAAACCTCTACACTTGGAGGCCCAACAACGTCTACAAGAAGAAGGTTGTGTAGTAGACATCAACATCCCATTCAAGTTGAGTGACAAGCGTGCATATGCATGAAAGGGCATCCGCCACAATGTTTTCTTTGCCTTTAATGTACTTGATGACATAAGGAAAAGACTCAATAAATTCACTCCATTTAGCATGACGCTTGTTCAACTTGGTTTGTCCCTTAAGATACTTGAGAGTCTCATGATCGGTATGAATGATAAACTCATGGGGACGAAGGTAATGTTCCCATTCATGCAAAACGCAGACTAAAGCATATAGCTCTTTGTCATAGATGGGGTAATTGAGTTGCGCTGCGGAAAGTTTCTCACTAAAATAAGCTATGGGGCGCTTCTCTTGCGTTAACACACTTCCTATGCCATTACCACTAGCATCGCAATGAATCTCAATGGGTTTGTCATAGTTGGGTAACGCAAGCACGGGAGCATGAGTAAGCAAATTCTTAAGCTCATTGAATGCGGTGTCTTGGGATGGTCCCCAAACAAAAGGCGCATTCTTCTTGCTCAAAGCATGTAAAGGAGATGCAATGGTGCTAAAATCCTTCACAAAACGACGATAGAAACCCGCAAGGCCAAGAAAGCTACGCACTCGATGCAAATTGGTTGGTTCTGGCCAAGTCTTAATAGCAATGATCTTGGACTCATCAACATGAACACCCTTAGAAGAAACAACAAAACCCAAGAAAACGAGCTTGTCAATGCCAAAAAGGCATTTCTCCATATTAGCATAGAGTTTCTCTTTTCGAAGAGTTTGCAAAACAGTTCGAACATGGATGACATGATCTCTAAGAGATTTGCTATAAAAAAGAATATCATCAAAGTAGACCACAACAAATATACCAATGTAAGGGCGGAAGACATGATTCATAAGATGCATAAAAGTGCCCGGTGCTTCCGATAGACCCATATGCATGACTAACCACTCATACAAGCCAAACTTGGTTTTGAAAGCGGTTTTCCATTCATCACCCTCTTGTATGCGGATTTGATAGTCACCACTCTTAAGATCAATTTTGGAAAAGATAGTGGCACCGCTAAGCTCATCAAGCATATCGTCGAGGCATGTAATGGGATACCTATAGCGAACGGTGATAGCATTGATAGGTCTACAATCGGAGCACATGCGAAAGCTACCGTCTCATTTTGGCACAAGAATGACCGGGACGACACAAGGGCTCAAACTTTCACGCACATGCCCATGGTCTATGAGATGCTTTACTTGCCTTTGTATTTCTTTAGTCTCTTCGGGGTTGATGCGGTAGGGAGCTTTTTTGGGAGAGGTGCTCCAGGGATGAGGTCGATTCGGTGCTCAATGCCTCGTAGTGCAGGTAGTCCCGGAGGTAGCTCGTCGGGGAAAACATCGTGAAATTCCTGCAAAAGAGAAGACAAGACTAAAGGTAGAGCGTGAGATGTGTTAGCTTGTGTTATATTGTCCTTGCACACTAGGACATAGTGCATGACACTAGATGGGTTCTCACACACTCCTCTTATCTCACTTTTGGTGGCAAATAGGACTAAGTTCTTCTTATTGCTCATTGTGGAGGTACTCGATTTGGGCTTGTGGCGCTCACTCTCTTTTTGGTGGCTCGCTCTCTCACTATGATCTCCATGATGGGTGGCTTGCTTGTCGGCGGTCACTTGGCTTGGAGACATGGGGCGAAGTACGTACTCCTTTCCCTTCATCTTGAAGATGTAGTGGTTCATTCGACCGTTGTGGATGACTCCTCTATCGAATTGCTATGGGCATCCAAGGAGAAGGTGGCAAACGGTCATTGGAATGACGTCGCACTCCAAGATGTCTTCATAGGCGCCAATTTTGCAGGAGACTTGTACTCGATGCTCGACTTGGATAGTGCCGGAGTCGCTAAGCCATTGCACTTTGTATGGATGTGGATGCTTCATCTTGGGAAATTGGAGCTTGGAGCAAAGTTCTTCACTTGCGAGATTATGACAACTTCCTCCATCGATGATGACCTTGACAGATCATCCATTGATGTCGGCCTTGGTATGAAAGATATGTCATCTTTGGTCTTCTTCTTGATGATGTTGGAGAGTCAAGACCTTGGAGACAACAAGGGCGGGACTTGAATCTTCATCACAAAAGACTTGTTCCTCGTCATCGTTCACTTGCCGGTGCATGGCGACTTGCTCAAGGGCTTCCATTTAACATTCACTCATTGAGTCATAAGTGCAATCGTCGTTGAGGATCATGGTTCGCTTGTTGGTGCACTCATAGGACTTGTGGCCTCGGCCTCCGCAAGTGAAACACTTGAAGGAACTCGTTTTGACGGCCTCATCAGTTGGAGTTGATGATGATGAAGCTCTCGGCTTGAAGTTGCTCGAAGTAGGATGACTTGGAGTTAACGAAGCTTTCTTGGAACTCGACTTGTCGATGTTGGTAGTAGAAGGTTTGGTAGTCGGTGTTGGAGTCGTTGAAGCTTGGTTGTTGGAGAAACCGTATGTCTTGGAAGAGAACTTGGCATACTTGAAATCATCTTGCACTTGGCGTTCCGCTTTGGTAGCTTGATGCACTAGCTCGATGAGGTTCGAGTATGGTTGGAAGTCGGCGATCTTCTTGATAGGATGGTTGAGTCCATTCAAGAAACGTGCCATAGTTTTCTCATCATCTTCCGTGACATTGGCTCGTATCATGGCAATCTCCATCTCCTTGTAGTACTCTTCAACGCTCTTGGTTCCTTGCCTGAGTAGTTGGAGTTTCTTGAAGAGGTCGCAGTTGTAGTAGGTAGGCACAAAGCGTACTCTCATGACATCCTTCATTTGCGCCCAAGTAGTGATGGGTGGTTCACCTCTTGCCTCTCGGCGCTCGATAACTTGTTCCCACCAGATGAGGACATAGACTTGGAACTCAAGGGATGCCATCGCGATCTTCTTCTCTTCTTCATAGTTGTGCAAACGGAAGATCTTGTCAACTTTCAATGCCCATGAAAGGTACTCTTCGGGGTCATTGCTTCCGTTGAACTTGGGCATGGTGAACTTGAGCTTGCCATAGCATTGCTCTTCATTGTGTTGGGGTCAGGGATGATGCCCATGTTGTTGATGATTGCTCAACTCGTGGTGCTCTTGGCGCGGAGGGTCTCCATTGTCTTCATGCTCTTGATGAACTTGTTGTTCTTGGCGAGCTTGTGGAGGAGCTTGTCGAGCTCGAGGAGGAACTTGAGGAACGTGATGATGCACGCGAGCTTGATGTCATCGTTCATGAAGTTCTTCTCGTAGTGCTTCCTCTTGTTCACGGGCTTGTCGGCCTCGGTCGGCTATGACTCGACTTGAATCTCATAGGGCTTGTTGTGCCTCAAGTGCTTGAGCGTCATGGAGTTGTTGTGCTTGATGTTGTGCCTCGACATCTTGTGCATTTTGGTGTAGGCGCGCTCGCTCTTCCTCTTCGTGTTGGCATTGTCGTTGTCGTTCTCGTGCTAGCGCAAAGGCCTCTTGAGTTTGACGTTGTCGGCACTCTTGCGAGTTGGTGTCGCGTAGAGGATTGAGGCTTGCTTGATGCTCATTGCGCGTGGCACGGTGAAGAGTGTTCGATGTCGGTGTACTTGAGCCGGAGAGGGTGAAGTCGGAATGGCGACTTGAACGGCTCCTTCTTGAAGTGGAAGAAGAGCGGTTGAGCAACAAAGTGTGTATCTTGTCCATCCTTGCGTCATTATCTTGCTTGTGATCGTCGAGCTTGTGGTTGAAGTAGTCCCTTGTACGTTGCTCGGAGAGTCGCAAGTCGGTGGCGAGGTTGTCGATTCGGTCACTCATAGCTTGTTGCTCTTGATGCAAAGCACGTTGTGCACCAAAGAGGTGACGAAGGAGTTCATGTCGTCGTCTTGCTCCATGAAGAGCGGGTTGGTAGAAGTACTTGGCCTATCCATCATTCCAAGACAAATGTGAGTGGTACAAAGAGAAGTGCGAATACCAAATGTACCTTGACCAAAGTTGAAAGTGGATCGATGATCACTCCAATGTAGGACAAGGAAATAGCACAATTTGTACTTGCTCTTGTTGGTTTCTCACACCTACACAAGTAAAAGCTTATGGTGGAGCTTGGTTAGGATGGTGGCACACTTTGATGGAATTGTAAGTGAGCTTCAATAATGTTGGAAAAGATTCGCAAGATGCAATGTAACAAGTAGACCAAGCATATACGTTACACGGAAACACACACGCAAAAGATAAGTGGGGTTGGGAAACCAAGGATGAGCCAAAATGTGGTTTCCACAAAAATGCTCTTGTTGCACAACACTAGAGAGACGCTAGCACGATTGCACAATAGGCGGATACAAGAACTTGTGCACGACCTACTTAGCAAAAATGCAACGACTTCTATCCCAAGTATGTTCGATGCAAGGTGTTGCTATGATATGATCCAGGATGATCGAGTATGACAATCTTAATGTTGTATGATTCTATGGTTCTTGCTTAAAAGCTCTTTGCTTATCTTTCCTCTTTGCTTAAAAGCTTGTTCGGCTATTTGATGTTTGAGCTCCTTTTTCATGCAATGCTTGACGAACCAAGATAGCAATTGTGTATGCGATGACAACTTTGTGACACAAGAGATGATACCAATATATGCAACAATGATGTATGTATTCTGTGGGAGGCATGATCACTAATGTGCACAAGTCCCGTTGCCGGCAATACTCAATGGCTAGTCTCGATGGGTAAGCAACGCAAAGGAGTAAGGCCATGATGGTTATCAACGTAATGGCAAGAGTGATATGTCCAATACCAAGATGAATTTACTGTCTTGCTACGGTATGGTGTAAAAATGGTAGCACGAATACCAAGGTGTAGTCGAGGTTGTCGTTGTTGATGACGCATCCATGGCGAAGATGAGCGGCGGTGATGTCGATGTTGAACCGTACCTAGATAGCCGAAACACAAGTACGACACGGTACCGCAACTCAAATTCTCAAAGCAAAATTGGACCAATATTGTCGGAGATGGTGTTGGTAAGTGGTGGTTGTCTATGGGTTATATGGTGGTGCTACGCGGAAGTGGTGGAGGTATACAGAAGTATATTGGGCACCGGAACAAAATTTGGCGAAAATATGGACGGAAAACGGGACGGTGGACGGAGATGTTGCTGCCAGGGGCCGGATGTCCAGGCTGGATGGCCGGATGTCCGGGACGACAGATGTCCGGGCTTGTCGGGCCGGATGTCCGGGCTCTGGATCCGGGGACGAACGTGATGAACACCGCGTGGGGAGGTCAAATCCGAGGCAAAATTCGGAAGAATTTACGGATGGAAATTGGGGAAAAGGATGGGAAGCTAGATCCACTCAAAACAAAGCAAATCCACGGATCCAAACCAACAAAATCTCAACACACCAACAAATCAAAAAAAAATTTGGGCTATTTTTGTGGGGAAATTTTCGAATTAGGACGAAAAACAACAAAACAAGGCTAGAAACACAACGGGGAGGCTCCGAAATCGTGATCAACGTGGCTCTAGATACCAAGATGATGTAGGGTAGAACCCTAATCGCCCGATCTTTCACGAGAGGAGCGGAATCCCGCGAAGAACATGAAGAACACAAAGGGGAAAACGAGGGAATCATAAGGGAAAACAAAGAGGAACACTCAAACTAACAAGAACAAGTCACACAAGTGCTAGATCCTCGGATACATAGAATGATACACGGTCCACGGACAACTAAGGACGATACAAGGGTAGCCGGTCTTCTCCATGAGGAGGTCTTGAATCCACAAGGGGATCTTCCCTTAGAGGGGTCTTGAATCCAAAGGGATCTTCTCCGAAGAGGCCGCGGTCTCTCTCGTGGAGTAGATCACATGTGGATGAGCAATGCTCTATCTCTCAAATGAGCTAAACCAATGCTAACCCTAGAAAGTGGGACGAGGGGGAGTATATATAGTCTAGGGGGGAGAAGGGATACACGAGCCTCGGCCCTTCACTGTGCGCAAACAGGGGAGGCCGGATGTGCGGGCTTTCAGGCGAGGCCGGATGTCCGGGCTGGGAAGGCCGGATGTCCGGGCTGGCGGTGCTGTCTTGTTGCTCTCGGGTTCGAAGGGGTCCGGATTTCCGGGCTAGGGGGCCGGATGTCCGGAAGCTCGGGAGGGGCCGGATGTCCGGGCTGACGGGGCCGGATGTCCGGTGCCTGTAGGGGCTCAGCTGGAGTCTTTAGCGGCCGGATGTCCGGGTCCTAGAGGTGTCTTCTTCTCCTTCCGGCGTTCCTCTTCATCTGGGGACTTGGCGGCTTGTCCATCTTCACGTGCATCTTCGGGAGGGTCCTCTTGGTACCTAATCATGCACAATGTCTCAGAATTAGGTAGTAGCCATGTCTCGAGAGGATCATATGTAATATCACTAAGGAGAGAGGTCACCTCGGTCTCGAGAGCTCTAGCTCTAGCTCTAGCTCTAGTCATCGGTCCGCTAGGCACTTGGTGAGACGATGGTAGGTCGGTCCATGGGGATGACCTTTGGATGCTCCGCATCACTCGGGCTCCGGAAACTCAAGGGAAAAGGCATAGGTTGTTAGGCAAATGTAAAAACCAAGGTTGGGCCTTGCTGGAGGAGTTTTATTCAAAGCGAACTGTCAAGGGGTTCCCATAACACCCAACCGCGTAAGGAACACAAAATCAAGGAACATAACACCGGTATGATGGAAACTAGGGTGGCAAGAGTGGAACAAAACACCAGGCATAAGGCCGAGCCTTCCACCCTTTACCAAGTATATAGATGCATTAAATAATTAAATAAGAGATATTGTGATATCCCAACATATCCATGTTCCAACATGAAACAAACTTCAACTTCACCCGCAACTAACAACACTATAAGAGGGGTTGAGCAAAAGCGGTAACATAGCCAAACAACGGTTTGCTAGGAAGGTGGGTTAGAGGATTGACATGGAAATATGGGAGGCATGATAAACAAGTGGTAGGTAGCATGACATAGCGATAGAGCGAACAACTAGCAAGCAAAGATAGAAGTGATTTCGAGGGTATGGTCATCTTGCCTGAAATCCCGCAAGGAAGAAGAACGAGCCCATGAAGAAGACAAACGCGACGTTACCGGAACTAACAAGAAGAAGCAACACCGGAAAGGAGCAAACAACATGGTAAACAACCATCACATAAACATGGCATGATGCACAACCAAGTATGATGCATGCCCGGTTTAATGAGGCATGGCATGCCAAAGGGCACAAGCAAAACTACAAGTTAAGTGGAGCTCAATATGCAACGAGTTGCATATTGACAAAACACCACGTCAATTATTTAGTTCTCTCTCGTTTATGTACCCAACAATATTAAATGTTATTAAACATGGCAATATGGTGAAGCATAAGTAAAACTACCTATTTAGGCAAGTTTAAATGAGGCCAGAAATATCAAACAACAATTCTGGTAAATCCTCATGTGCAATAGCAATTTAATGCAACAACAATTTTAACCATTTTAATTGTTGTTATCATAATGTGGATGGCACATGCAAGTTTATGAATTTTTTTGCCATGAGCATGATATGAAGCATTTGTCATCGTGGCGGAAAAAGAAAGGGGTGCCACGACAACGAATCCGAAAATGATGCCACGGCAACATATCGGTTCCGATAACTCGATTGAGATACCGATGCAAAAGAGAAGTGTGCGGATGTGTGGAACAAGTTAGAGATGGTGGGGTGATTCCGTTTACCGGATGTCCCAAGTGTCGGTGGCATGGCAACCGAGGGTCGTGCACGAAACAAACGGGCATGGTGCTAACACGGGGTCCGTCTCGTACATCATGCAACATTCGTCCACGACGGTCGTCTCGACATTATACCTTTGAAGCGTGCGTTTTCGAAATGGGTCGAGTTCGATGTGGTGTAGGGGAAGTAGGCGTTCTCGGAATGGCCGTAGTGGAAGTAGTGGTACTATCGGTCATCGGTGATCATCGGGATGATAGTGGAAGTAGTCGTTCTCGCGACGGTCTTGTCGGATCCACGGCGAGGGTAGAGGTACATCTCGTAGTGGAACTTGACGGGTCCGAGGGCTCCGGGGGTCGACGGTAGTGTCGTGGTACTCGGCGTCTTGTCGAACCCACGTGATGGTATTTATTCACTCGATGGTCTTTGGCGACGGTAGTCGTACATGGTTTGTAGTCATACACTCTCCATAGATGTTCGGGGTCGTCACAGTTCGTAGTCGATGAAGTTGAACTTGAGAATCGTCGACGTCATGATACTTGGTTTCTTGGCGCCCTCTTGGGCTTGACATAGACGAAACGGAACGCGACGATTGGTACTCGGTGTTCAGCGACAGCAACATAGGGGACTTGGGTGACGCTGGGCATCGAGAAGAGGAGTGTGCTCTCTCGGGCATGGATCTGGTCACGATCAACGAAGGGGCGTGCGTGCGGGCGGATCTGGCAGGCAGCAGCACTGCTCGTCCTCCTCGGTTGAGGCAGAGGCGAAACAGGGCATGGCGAGCAGACAGCGAGGCAAGGGAGCTCGGGGCGGCTGCGTGCCTTCAGGAGCGATGCAGGGGTGCAGGCGCGCTTGGAGAGAAGCCCGGCAGGGGAGCTGACGGAGGTGGACAGAGGAGGCCGCAGAGGGCTTGCCGGCGAGAAGGCCGGGAGAGGCGGCACTGGGGAACTGCTGGTCGTCGGGGATGGGTGCACTGGCGACAGAGGACGACAAGGTGCAGGAGGGGAAGGCGTGGTCGCGGCCTGGCGCTGCAGAGGGAGGCGCATGGGAGGGGCCGAGCGGTGCGGCTCCAGGCGAGGCAGCGGCGTTGGAGGAGGTCGGGCGACGGCTCCTGCTGGCGCGAAGGCGGAGAGGTGCGGGGCGACGTGGCCATGCCGGAGCAATACAGTCAGGGCGGCGTGATCGGAGGAAACTGGCGCGGGGATCTCCTCCCCTGTGCGCGAGCGAGGAGATGGAGAGAGATGGGGATCGGCGCACTGACGACGCTGACGGGGGAGCAAGAGGGGGAGACCGAGAGGATGGGTCTGGGCCTAGGGTTAGAGCTGGGCGCTGCTGGGCCTTAGGCGCAGATGGCCCAGGGGAGGTTGGGCCGATTGGGCCGGTGCAGGAGGTTGGGAGGCCCAGCTTGTAACGCCCCGAGACCGTTGCGCCAGGCGTCTTCCAGTTATTCGTTGTTGTTGCCATGTCTTTCGCTTGCGTGTTGCATCTTGCCATGTCATCATCCGCATTGCATCATCATGTTTTCAAAACTTGCATCCGTCCGGGTTCCCCCGGCTCCGTCCGTTGTCCGTTCTGAGCTCAGACACACTTGCACACGCCCGTGTCACGTCCGAAATATTATTTTATAAGTGTCCGGGAAATGTTCTCGGAATGGGTTGAAAGTTGGCATGCAGTGTTGTTATGTTGTCAGTAGACCGTCTGCCAAGTTCGGCCCGTCCCCTCGTGCGCCTCCTTCCTCAAGCAGGAGCTGGACCTGCTGTTGGCGATCACCACCGGCGACAAGAACAAGGCCGCTACCTCGTTCCCCTTCCCCTTCTTTTCCCTCTCTGGTTTCCTCTCCCGCTGCTCATCGCTCTGCTTGTTTCCTTTGGACAGGGGACCTCCATGGACGAACGCAAAGGCTGCCAAGAGGATCCGGACGCCGCCGGCTTGCCTCTGCTCCGCCTCCCCTCTCGAAATCTGCTCCGTTCCCGACGACCTCCGCCTCGCTTGCCGCGGGAGCTCCAAGCAGACGCCGTCCGGAGCCTTGCCGCTGCACCCGCCTGGATCCGCCACCAGCGACCAAAGCTCCATCCCGTTCCGGCCACCTCCGTTTGTTTCCCCGTCCCGGCGCCGACGTGGAGCCGTGCCGCCCACAGCCGCGCCAAGGCCTTGCATCTCCAGATCGCCGCGCCGCCCCACCGGAGACCGTCAGCACCATCGCCGCCCTACATCCCCTGCTTCAGGTCGAGCAGCATGCCACATCGCTCGACCGCGCATTGACTGTGCCCGTCTCGCGCGTGGGTCGCCTGCTGGCCTCCAGATCAGGCCAGCATGCCCTGCCAGGCCGCCTCCTCCACAGATCTGGGCCTTAGCCCAATGGGTGAGGCCACACCCCCAGCGCCCACCTTTTTTCTAGCTGTTGGGCTAGTCAATTTCGGCCCGTTTCGTGTTTTTTTTCCATAGAACGATTTTCCTAATTAACCAGGGAATTGCAGTTTTGCACTATAGCCCCTAAACTTCATGCATTTAATAACTCTCAAACCGTGCATCCAAATTAAACAAACTTAATATGAAATATGACTAGAATTTCATCTAGTTTCATAATATGCCACGTTCATGCATGTTTAAAATGTTTGAAATGCTGTTTGTCTAATTTTTCTTAAATGCCATGCTAAAGTGATTTATTTCATAACTAAATAACCGTAGCTCCAAACTTAACAAACTTTATACGTAAATGGGGTAGAAAATGCCTAGCTTAACATGGTGTCATTACTTTGCATGTTTAATAACTCTAAAATTGTGTTTAGGGCAGAACAGTACCAAATCTATAATATGCTCATGAGGATTTTTCCGGACTTGTTGCTTGTTGTTCCGGCCTCATTTAAACTTGCCTAGATAGGTAGTTTTCATTTGCTTCACCCCTTGCCATGTTAAGAACATTTAATATTGTTGGGTACATAACGAGATCGAACTAAATAATGGAATGTGGTGTTTTGTCAATATGCATCCCGATGCATATTAAGCTCCACTTAACTTGTAGTGTTGTTTGTGCACTTTGCCATGCCATGCCTCATTAAACCGGACATGCATCATACTTGATTGTGCATCATGCCATGTTCATGTGGTGGTTGTTTACCATGTTGTTTGCTTCTTTCCGGTGTTGCTTCTTCGGGTTAGTTCTGATAACATCGCGTTTGTGAGGATTTGTTCGACTTCGTCCGTTTGTCTTCGTCATGGACTTGTTCTTCTTCCTTGCAGGATCCCAGGGAAGATGACCATACCCTCGAAATCACTTCTATCTTTGCTTGCTAGTTGCTCGCTCTATTGCTATGCTGCGATGCCTACCACTTGCTATATCATGCCTCCCATATTGCCATGTCCAGCCTCTAACCCACCTTTCCTAGCAAACCGTTGTTTGGCTATATTACCGCTTTGCTAAGCCCCTCTTATAGCGTTGCTAGTTGCAGGTGAAGATGGAGTTTGTTCCATGTTGGAACATGGATCTGTTGGGATATCATAATATCTCTTATTTAATTAATGCATCTATATACTTGGTAAAGGGTGGAAGGCTCGGCCTTATTCCTGGTGTTTTGTTCGACTCTTGCCGCCGTAGTTTCCGTCATACCGGTGTTATGTTCCTTGATTTTGCGTTCCTTACGCGGTTGGGTTATAATGGGAACCCCTTGACAGTTCGCTTTGAATAAAACTCTCTAGTAAGGCCCAACCTTGGTTTTACATTTGCACTAACAACCTATCACCTTTCCTTGGGTTTTCGCGAGCCCGAGGGTCATCTTTATTTAAACCCCCTGGGCCAGTGCTTCTCTAAGTGTTGGTCCGAACTAGAGCCCCTTGCAGCGCCACCTCGGGGAAACTTGAGGGTTGGTTTTAGTTGTATGGATTTCTCATCCAGTGTGCCCTGAGAACGAGATATGTGTAGCTCCTATCGGGATTTGTCAGCACAATCGGGCGGTCTTGCTGGTTTTGTTTTACCATTGTCGAAATGTCTTGTAACTGGGATTCCGAGTCTGATCGGGTCGTCCTGGGAGAAGGAATATTCTTCGTTGACCGTGAGAGATTGTGATGGGCTAAGTTGGGACACCCCTGCAAGGGTTTGAACTTTCGAAAGCCGTGCCCGCGGTTATGGGCAGATGGGAATTTTTTAATATCCGGTTGTAGAGAACTTGACACTTAACTTAATTAAAATGCATCAAGCCGCGTGTGTAGCCGTGATGGTCTCTTTCCGGCGGAGTCTGGGAAGTGAACACAGTTTTGGTGTTATGCTTGAAACGTAAGTAGTTCAGGATCACTTCTTGATCATTATAGCTTCTCGACCGAGCTTTGCTTCTCTTCTCGCTCTTATTTGCGTAAGTTAGCCACCATATATGCTTAGTGCTTAGTGCTTGCTGCAGCTCCACCTTACTACCCTTTCCTACCCATAAGCTTAAATAGTCTTGATCTCGCGGGCATGAGATTGCTGAGTCCCCGTGACTCACAGATTACTTCCAAAACTAGTTGCAGGTGCCATTGTTACCAGTGCAGATGACGCAGCCGAGCTCAAATGGGAGCTTGATGAATATCGTGTTCGTTGTGTTGTTTCGTTTCCAGTTGATCAGTGGTGGAGCCTAGTCGGGGCGATTGGGGATCTAGCATTAGGGGTGGTCTTTCTTTATTTTTGGTTCCGTAGTCGGACCTTGATTGTATTCTGGATGATGTAATGCTATATTTATGTATTGTGTGAAGTGGCGATTGTAAGCCAACTCTTTATCCCTCTCTTATTCAGTACATGGGATGTGTAAATATTACCCCTCTTGCGACAAGCCTACTATGAGGTTATGCCTCTAAGTCGTGCTCCTACACGTGGGAGATATAGCCGCATCGTGGGTGTTACACAGCTGGGCTGGCTTCCCTTCTCTCTCTCTCTCTTTATTTGATTTTCCTCACACAAAAAAAAGGAATGTGCAGGGTTATAGGGGTGGTCTCTGACAAAGAGGAAAAATGTTATGGGGGTCCAGGATTTATGTAATATTTGAATAAATTGCTTGGGGCACTTTTAAAGGTAGAAAATTAAACCAAGTTTGAATCAACTTCAAACTTGATGCAATTGTGAACCCAACCAAAACAGCGTCAAATGAGATGAAATTTGGCAGAGAGGTTGAAGGCATGGTCGAGATTTTATAGGAAAAGAATGAACATTAATAGAGAAGGGGAATGTGGCACTTGCAAAAGAAAGGAAATAGAAGGAAAAGGGAAGGAGATGATGCATGGGACAAAGGCATAGGCAAGCAACCAAATCTAACATGGTGCAAGCTCAACAAGATGAAACTCACAATGCACATGATGACATGATGCAATGCTAAAAAATAAATAGAGCAAGCACAAATGAAACACAAGGAGGTCACGAAAAATAAGGAAGTCTTCTAGAGCGTCGTTCTCGGGGCGTTACAACACTCCACCACTACAAGAGGATCTCTTCCCAAGATCTAGGATGGCACCAGAGAGAAAATGGAAGAGGAAGAGAACAGGTAGAACAAAGTTGCTTCTTCGACAAACGAGTGAAACCAATGAACCTTGAGAGGTTAAGCAATTTCAAGGAAAGAGTACTCCAGAGATGAATGAAGTTGAAAACACTACGTTAGAAAAGAGTAACAAGGAACATTATGAGAACCTTGTAGGTTGAAAGACATAAGAAAAAGGATTGCAATGGACAAGAAGTACATGCAAGCACTCCGGTAGAAACAAGATGTACAAGGAACAATCAGGATCAATTACGACAACACTCCGGTTGGAAATGGAAGGTAAAGAATATGAGCTTGGCAAAATGAAAGCACTTGTATGAGAGTCCGGTTAGAAGAGGAATGATAGCCACAACACTCCGGTTAAAACAAGATAGAGAAGGAAAAAGAATGATATAATTTGGACAGCACTCCTACTGTAAATGAAAGGAATTGAATATGAACTTTACAAGATGAGAGGATACTTGATGAAATCAACAACACACTGTCTCCAGAACCATTGAAAGAATGGCACAATGGGTGAGAAAGATTTTAGACGACACTCCGGTTGAGACGGGAGGCAAAACTTGATAAGATGATTGAACTTGAATCAAGGACACGACACTCCGGTTGAATGGATAAGCAAAAGGAAAGAACATGATCTTTGACAAAAATGGGATGATGGGTGAAGAGAGCAACATCACTATGCCTCCAGAATGAAAGAAATAGAAGTTGAATCGTTGGAAAAGAAAGAATTGAGAAGAAAATGAAAACTTCTGCCACAAAAGAGCTTGGAAAACACCCTTCCAAGAAGGTTATAATGGAGTTGTTGGAGAACCAACAACGAAACGAATAAGCTTGTAGTGGGATTATGGAAAGCATCACAAAATTATGAGGTGAAATTCTGCCACTAACGGAAACAACATATTGGATTGATATCAACAAGGAGACTAGAAACTAATTTCACCGGGAAGATAAATGAAGAACTTGGGTCATTTATAAGCACCATAAGTAGCAACAATCCTTAGGGAAATCTTTAGGTGAAATATAACCCAAGATAACTTCAATGAAGTGATTGATGGGTTGCAAAGGATCTCATGAATGAATTAAAAATGGTGGGTTTAAAATATGTTATTCCAGACAACTTGTGAATCATGAAACACGAAGGGAATTGTCAAGAATGACATAACACCACCACAAAAGATAAGGAAGAAGGGATTGAACTTTGAAATGCAAGATGAAGAATACTTGAGCTCCTCTGAGAGGAATCTCGATGAACACTTCGAGAAGGAATTAAATCCTTGATGAACAACCCTGTAAAGCCTCCATGAAGAACTCCGGTAATAAAAGGATGATAGAAAGGAAGAGAAGTTGAAAAAAACACAAGGTGAATCCTTGCAATGATTTAGATGGAGCTTCACGACGAGATAAGGTGGAAAACTTGAAAGTACGGAATAGAAAAGATGAAGCATCTCGAACCGAGAATGTGATATGATGAACAACTCCGGAAAGAAGAAAGTAGATAATTTGGATGAAACAATAATAAGAATTACGTTATGCGTATCCTTCACCAATTTAAATTGATGACAAGCAACGGATTTGGCTTACTACTTATTCTCGTAGACAGGATTAAGAGAGATATAGCGCAAACTAGGGAAGGTCTTGATGGAACCGTGGGTGGGATTTAGAAAGAATGAATGAATTGATATGATAATCAAGGAAAAGAACTCTTGAACGAACCACCATAAGAATTGAAAACGGTTGAAGAAAAATGAACGAATCACCGGGAGGAATTAGAAAACGACGTTGATACTTGAGGGAATTTGATACAAGAGAACAAAGAGATCACGAGCTGATTAGAGAATAATTGAACGATGCACCGGTAAGATTTGGAGAATGAGATTTGAAAGCTAAAAAATGAATACTTCTGAGATGATGGGCTCCGGAGAATCAAAATGAAAAGACTCCTGAGGTCGCCAACATCGAAAATCTCTTTTATGTAGTTGTTGGTGAGATAACCTCGACGCCACCTAGTACTGGGGCGGGAGTTCGGGAGTATTGACATAACTCGTATAACAGATGCTTTTCGAAGGTTGAGGTAAACGATTTTCGAAGGTTTCTTGGTTATGTGTTGAAGGATGGATACAACTGGATGTAGGGTTTGCTAGTTTTGGGTGAGATATTATGCTTCCCCTGTATCCCCAACACCTGATTGCATAACCAGAAAGTTTCGGGAGTTTATAAGTGGGAATTCAAGTATATCGTAGGAATTCTTTCCAATAGACACATGATACGATATGGGATCTATCATATGTTTGTTTCCGGCTTATTTTGCAAGCCAATCCTTTTGTTTTTGTTTTCAATTGTGGTATTCGAGTTGCTTCAATGTCAAGTGTTGATTCCATACCTTTCCTAAGTGGTTTTG
The DNA here is from genome assembly GCF_002162155.2 of Triticum dicoccoides. Taxonomy (NCBI): domain Eukaryota; kingdom Viridiplantae; phylum Streptophyta; class Magnoliopsida; order Poales; family Poaceae; genus Triticum; species Triticum dicoccoides. The sequence continues at coordinate 212,971,146 of NC_041382.1, read as the reverse complement.
TCATATTCCTATGTGAATACTAATCCTTCTCGTTTGTCGAGATTGTCTTGTCAATTCTTTCCAACCGATGCGATTCTCTTTGAGATGATCTCATCATTCTCCACATCCATAAGATCAATTATCAGTTCTTCTCAACGGTGTTTGCTTCATCCATTCCAAGTTGCCTTTGTTTTCCCACCCTCCCTCCCTTGTTTTCTTCAAGGACTCGGATTTCTTAATCAAGTATCCATTTTATTGATGGGAAGCCTCTCCATTCTTTTCTGTCAATGTTCGTATCCGGTGATTCTCATGAAGATGCTAAGGAAGCTACAAGTTCAATATTCTTCATTCTTTTTCTTCTCCGGTGGATTCAAATCAAGCTTTTGGTGTTGATCATATCTTTTCCTCGTTTCAAATGTTTTTCCCATGCCGGTTCACCTCATAATCATTCCCTGCTTGCTATTCAATTGTTCCGGAGTGCTGAAGATATCTCAGGAGATTCAAGTTCCTACTCCTAATCCGTTCAAGCTATTTCGAGGATGTTATCTCATACAAGCTATTTAACTCAACGGTGCAATCCCTCTTTTAAATCGTTCAATGGTGTTTTCTTTTGAGTAGGCCCTCACCCACAGGTCTTTTCCCAGGTTCTTACCCGACTCTTATTTTTCGGAGCTACCCTCAAATTCTTTCAAAGTTTGACGTAAGAATGAATTATCATCAGTCATTTGTATTTCTCCAAGATCTGTCAAATTCTTTTCATCATTGGATCAACCTTTCTAATTTTCATCCCGGAGTATCTCAACAATTCTTGGTGGTGTTTCTCGTCGTCATTCTCGATTTTTGAAGACCAAAGAGGAGTTCCTCTTAAATCCATACCCGTTCTTCCAAAGATTCGTGGTTCTAGCTTGATGCCGTCCTCTCTTAATTGTTTTCGATCGTGAGAAATTCTTTTCACCCATCCGGATCAATTAAAGAGTCTTTTCAGTTTGATTATCCGGAGGCCATCATCTCATAATCATTCATTCTCAGCTTTCAGCTCTCTTTCTCAAAATCTTACCAGTGCATCGTTCAAATATCCTCTAATCAGCTCGGGATCTCTTCGTTCACTTGTATCTAAATTCCCTCAAGTATCTTCATTCTCTAATTCTTCCCGGTGTTTCTTTATTTTTTTTCTTTGTTCATTTTCAATTCTTACGGTGGTTTGCTCAAGATTCTATTCCATGGTTATCATATTAATTCATTCGTTGTTTCAATCCCACCGGTGGCTCGTCGAAGACCTTCTCAAGTTGGCGCTATATCTATCTTAATCCTTTCTACGACAATAAGTAGTATGCAAAAATCTGTTGCTTGTCATCAATTTAAATTGGTGAAGGATAAGCATAATGTAATTCTTATTCTTGTTTCATCGAGTAAATTCAATTCCTTATTCCGGAGGCTCATCAAGTTCTCGGTTTTCAATTGTTTCATCTTTTCTTTCCCGGAGTTCCAAGATCTCGCAATTATATTGTCGCGAAGATCCACCTAAATCATTACAAGGCTTCACCTTGTGTTTTCAACTTCTCTTTCTTTTTATCATCATTTTGTTACCGGAGTTCTTCATGGAGGTTCTACATCGTGATTCGTCAAGGATTACTTTCATTCTTCAATTGTTCTTCAAGGTTTCTTTCGAGGCTAAGATCCGCCAAGCTATACTCTAAAATAAACATGGTGCTCAAAACATGTTTTGTTTTAAGGAGTTCAAGTATTCTTCTTCTTGGATTCCTAAGTGCAATTCTTTCTACCTTATCTTTTGAGGTGGTCTTATATCATCCTTGAAAATTTTCCTTTGTGTTTCATGATTCAACAGTTGTCAAGAATGAGGTAGTTAAACCCATCTATTTCTTTGAGCATGAGCTCTTCCCAATCCATCAATCTCTTCATTCAAGTTATCTTGGTATAGATTTCACCTAAAGCCTTCCATTGAGAATGTTGCTATTGTGGTGCTTATCAATGTTCCAAGTTATCTTTTTATCATCTTGGTGGAAGAAAATTTTCATCTCTTTGGTGCTATCAATCAAATCAATTGTGTAAGTTAGTGGCAGAATTTCACCTCAAGTTTTGAGATGTTTTCCATAAGCCCACATCAAGCTTATTCTTTTCATTGTTAATTCTTCCAACAACTCTGTTCAATCCATCTTTGTAAGGATGCTTTTTCTAATTCAATTATGGGAGAAGTTGTCATTTTTGTTCTCCGCTCATTTTCTTTCATTGATCTATATTCTATTCTTTCATCGGAGGCTTTTTCACATTGCTCTCTTCAAACCATCATTTTGTCATATCATGATCATATTCTTTTCCTTTCTGGTCCTTTTAACCGGAGTGCCGTGCCCTATTTTCAAGTTCTTCCCATTCTGTCAAGTCTTGCATCTCTTCTCAACCGGAGTGTTGTCTGAAATCTTTCTTACCCTTGTGCCATTCTTTCAATCGTTCCGGAGGCAGTGTGTTGTCGCCGCTCCCGCCTGGATCCGCCACCAGTGACCAAAGCTCCGTCCCGTTTCGGCCACCTCTGTTTGTTTCCCCGTCCCCGGCGCTGATGTGGAGCCGTGCCGCCCACAGCCGCGCCAAGGCCTTGCATCTCCAGGTCGCCGCACCATCCCACCGGAGACCGCCAGAACCATCGCCGCCCTGCATCCCCTGCTTCAGGTAGAGCAGCGTGCCACAGTGCTTGACCGTGCGTTGACTGCGCCTGTCTCACGCGTGGGTCACCTGCTGGCCTCTAGATCAAGCCCAGCGTGCCCTGCCAGGCCGCCTCCTCCACAGATCTGGGCCTCAGCCCACTGGGTGAGTGTAACACCCCGGATGTAATTTACCTTATATGTACTCCAACTCTTGCCGTTTCCGGCGCTAAGTTATTTATTTTCCTCGGGTTCGGGTTTTTGTCCCCGTGTGTTGTTGTCGTTGTCATGCATCTCATATCATGTCATCATGTGCATTGCATTTGCATACGTGTTCGTCTCATGCATCCGAGCATTTTCCCTGTTGTCCGTTTTGCATTCCGGCGCTCCTATCTCCTTCGGTGGCCCTTTCTACCTCTTTTCGTGTGTGGGGGTTAAACATTTCTGGATTGGACCGAGACTTGCCAAGCGGCCTTGGTTTACTACCGGTAGACCGCCTGTCAAGTTTTGTACCATTTGGACTTCGTTTGATACTCCAACGATTAACCGAGGGACCGAGAAGGCCTCGTGTGTGTTGCAGCCCAACACCCTTCCATTTTGGCCCAAAACCCACCAAAACCCTCTCCATCATCTAGAGCATTCGATCACGATCGCGTGGCCGAAAACCGCACCTCATTTGGAGCTTCCTAGCTCCCTCTACCTATATAATAGCATCTCCCTCAAAATTTCGGATCCAAATCAACCCTAACCTAGCTCCTCTTCCACCGCGCCGTGCCGGACACGTCCGTGTCGGCCGGACAAGTCGCTGCCGCCAACCGGGGCACGCCACGTGGCAGCGGGTGCCCCACTTCGCCGTCGATCCCGCGCGGGCCTGCTTGGCCCGTGGCCGGCCCTCGCGGCCCGGGTCTCCTCCGCCGCCGCCCAGGGCTTCTTCTTCCTCCGCCGCCGCTCGACGCCGCTTCGCCGCCTCGCCACCCCATCGCCGGTGACCGCTGCCGCCTCGCCGCGCCGGTGACTACCCGGAGGTTGCCGCCTCTCCGCCCAACGCCGGTGCCGCCTCGGCTTCGACGCCGGCAGGCTCCTCCGCCGGCCCCCTTCTCCTACTCCGGCGCCCGGCCCCGGCTACCTTCTCCTCGACCTCGACTCCGGCCACCGCGGCCAGTAGCTCCGGCGAGCTCGGATCCGGCGACCTTGGGAAGCGTGCGATCTGGATCTGGAGATCCGAAGGGTTGTTCTTGCCATGACTAGCTTCTATGTTATGTATTCTTGATGGGTGTGTGCTTAGTTTGTCATGCCTTGCTCTGTAGTGAGTGCATCAAGCTCGTAAACATGCCTACTCGTTAACAGATTTGCATGCTCCAGTTTTTACTAAGTCTGTAATCTGATTATGTTTTTGCCATGTTCACATGCTTGCAATTGTATTTTCTGATTCCTTTTGGCTCAAGGTCACTAATGGACTTTTGTTAAGCTCTTTGAGTAGCTTCATGTCATGCCTTACTTTTCCATGTTAAGTTCCTGTAGCATATAGTTTCATGCTCCAAAGTGGGCTACCTGATGTTAAATTCTAGACTTGTGTTAATTTCACAAAGTCTGAAACCGTTTTATCGTTTGCATTTTTGCCATGCTTGTTTGAACCTGTTAATGGATGAATTGGCCATAGCTCAGTGTTCATCTTTTTTCAAGCATCATGAGTGGATCCCTTCCATGTATTTTGTTGTCATGTTTGAGTGCTGTAGCATAATTATTTTGATGCATTTAGATGGCTACTTGCTGTTTATCGCAGACCGGTGCCATATTTGTTTTGCTTGCCATTTCCAAACCGTGCATCCGATTCCGGTGATCTTTATATCGATTTCAACCGAAATCACCTAACCTTTCCAGTGGCACTCTTAGATTTCCAAGGTGAGGCCAGGTTCAATCATTCCTTGTCAAATCTTGCATATGCATCACATATCGCATCCCGCATAACATACCATGTTCGCATCATGTTGTTTGAGTTTTGCACGTGGTTGATTGTGTTCCTTTTGCTTGTTTGTCTTGTTTGGGTAGAGCCGGGAGACGAGTTCGCTAATGAGGAGCCCGTTGAGTGTGCTTACGAGGATCAAGTCAACTCTGACAACTTTGCAGGCAAGATGATCATACCCTCGAAATCACTTCTATCTTTGCTTGCTAGATGCTCGCTCTTTTGCCATGCCTATGCTACGATGCCTACCACTTGCTTATCATGCCTCCCAAATTGCCATGTCAAACCTCTAACCCTCCATGTCCTAGCAAACCGTTGATTGGCTATGTTACCGCTTTGCTCAGCCCCTCTTATAGCGTTGCTAGTTGCAGGTGAAGATTGGAGATTGTTCCTTGTTGGAACATTGTTTATTTGTTGGGATATCATTATATTATCTTGTTATCTTAATGCATCTATATACTTGGTAAAGGGTGGAAGGCTCGGCCTTTTGCCTAGTGTTTTGTTCCACTCTTGCCTCCCTAGTTTCCGTCATCTCGGTGTTATGTTCCCGGATTTTGCGTTCCTTACGCGGTCGGGTGATAATGGGAACCCCTTGACAGTTCGCCTTGAATAAAACTCTTCCAGCAATGCCCAACTTTGGTTTTACCATTCGCCACCTAGCCTCTTTTTCCCTTGGGTTCCACGGACTCAAGGGTCATCTTTATTTAAACCCCCGGGCCAGTGCTCCTCTAAGTGTTGGTCCAACCTGTCAGCTGCCGGTGACCACCAGGGGAAACTCTGGGCTGGCCTACCCGTACCTTGGACAATCCGGTGTGCCCTGAGAACGAGATATGTGCAGCTCCTATCGGGATTTGTCGGCACATTCGAGCGGTGTTGCTAGTTTAGTTTTACCCCTGTCAAGGATGTCTTGTAGAACTGGGATGCCGAGTCTGATCGGAATGTCTCAGGAGAAGGTTTATCCTTCGTTGACCGTGAGAGCTTGTGATGGGCTAAGTTGGGACTCCCCTGCAGGGATTTGAACTTTCGAAAGCCGTGCCCGCGGTTATGGGCAGATGGGAATTTGTTAATGTCCTGTTGTAGATAACATGAACCTTAACTTAATTAAAATGAATCAACTGCGTGTGTAACTGTGATGGTCTCTTCTCGGCGGAGTCCGAGAAGTGAACACGGTGTTGGAGTAATGTTTGTCGTGGGTTGTTCTATAGTTCTTCGTTCGTGCTTTGCCTTCTCTTCTCGCTCTCTTTTGCGAACAGGTTAGCCACCATATAAGCTAGTCGCTTGCTGCAGATCCACATATTACCTTGCCTTACCCATAAGCTTAAATAGTCTTGATCGCGAGGGTGCGAGATTGCTGAGTCCCCGTGGCTCACAGATTACTTCCAAACCAGATGTAGGGACCGATGACTCCATTCCAGATGATGTGCTTGAGCTCAAGTGGGAGTTCGACGAAGACTCACACCGTTACTATGTGTCTTTCCCTAATGATCAGTAGTGGTTCCCAGTTGGGGCGATCGGGACCGTGTCGCATGTTGGGGTTGATCTTTTATTTTGGTACCGTAGTCAGACCATGAGTGTATTGGATGATTGTAATGTTATTTATATACTTGTGTGACGTGGTGAGTGTAAGCCAACTATGTACCTTTTCCCCCTATTATCTATTTACATGGGTTGTTGTGAAGATTACCTTACTTGCGACATTGCTTTCAATGCGTTTATGCCTCTAAGTCGTGCTTCGACACGTAGAGATATCGCCGCATCGAGGGCGTTACAAGTTGGTATCAGAGCCTTCCCCGACCTTAGGAGCCCCCCTGCTTGATCGAATTAGCTGACGAGTTGAGTCTAGAAAAATGTTTTGAGTCTTTTAGGAATTATATATCAGAGAGTTTAGAAATTATTTTTACTCCCCAGTCCCTTCATCGCTCTGGTAAGGCATCCTAACGTAGAGTTTTGACTCTTCTCTTCTCAAATTTCACAAAAAAAAATTTAGGTTCACGTGGGTATCTTGGAATCGTTCCGATCGATTTGTGACGAGAACATTGTTCTTGGTCCCTCCTGTCATTTAGGGGTTGTGGCAGTGTCCCGGGGAGTTGAGCTCCGAGGTGTTGTCGTTGCAGTTCTGGAATACCTGAGTTTAGTTTCGTCGACATCAAAAATCACTTCTATGCAGTTGTTGGTGAGATAACCTCAACGCCACCCAGTACTGGGACGGGAGTTCAGGAGTATTGCCATAACTTGTATAACAGATGCTTTTCGAAGGTTGGGGTAGACGATTTCCGAAGTTTTCTCGGTTATGTGTTGAAGGATGGATACAGCTGGATGTAGGATTTGCTAGATTTGGGTGAGATATTATGCTTCCCCTGTATCCCCAACACCTGATTGCATAACCGGAAAGGTTCGGGAGTTTCATAGGTGGGAATTCTTGTAGCTCTAGTTCTTCTTCCATGGATATTTGGTTTGAGATTGGGTGATCCTTACCGAGTATTCGTTCTTGCTCTGTACCTTGTTGATTTTATTCCTCTACTTAAATTCTAAGTGGCTTCTCAATTTATGGATATGTGACCATTTCAATTGGAATGCATTCGTTCATTTTGTTCGGATGTGAAGACTATATGTTGCAATTTCAACCCGCTTGATTTAGCTTCAATTTTGTCTGTCAATGTGCTAATGGATGTCAACCTGTTCAGGATGGCTCCTCCAACACGCACGACTCTGAATCCTGATCCGCCGCCACCACCTCCACCTCCGGAGGCATGGCAAGCTGTGATGGCCGCTACGAATGCAAACACGCAGCTGATCATGCAAATTCTTCAAGAGCGCAACCAAGCGAACCAAGGCAACAATCAGAATCACTTTGCTACACTCAACCAGTTCCTTGCTAACCAGCCAAAGACCTTCAACAATTGCATTGAGGCAACTGACGCTGATGATTGGCTCGTGGACTTATGCAAGCATTTTGAGTGCAGTAACGTCAGGCCTGAGGACTTTGTCAAGTTCGCTTCCTTCCAACTCAAAGACCAAGCTACAGAATGGTTTCAGCAGTACAAAGATTCCAGAGGAGGCCGTGTGATTACCTGGGATGAATTTCATCAAGACTTCAAAGCTCATCATATTCCTCAGAGCGTGGTTGAAAGCAAGCGTGAGGAATTCCGAAACCTGAAGCAAGGCTCTATGTCTGTCTATGAGTACAACAAGATGTTTCAGAAGCTCGCCCGCTTTGCTAAGCAGGACGTCCCTGACGAGAAGAGCATGATATACCAGTTCAGGGGTGGTTTTAGAGAAGAAATCCAGCTAGCTCTCGTTCTCTTTGAGCCCATGAGGTACGATGAGTTTTACAACATGGCATTGAAGCAAGAGGCTGCTCAACTGAAGTGCGATGCTTCCAAGAAGCGAGTCAGAGATGCTACTCCTTCTTCCTCAACTCAAGTGGCTAAGCAGCAGAAGTATTGGCTTCCTCCTCCTCCGTTCCGTCAGCCTTATCAGCAGAAGAGCAAAGGTGGCAGTGGATCTTCCCACCCACCCAACCCTGGCTTTCAGACCAAGACTTCGTCTCAAGCTCCAAGATCGAGTGCTCCATATCACCGTCCGCTTTCAGAGGTCACGTGCAACAAGTGCCAACAGAAGGGTCACTATGCCAACAAATGCTTCAATCAGAGGCGTCTCCCTCCTCCTCCTCCTGTGAGATCGGCAAGTACAGCTGTGGTCAAGCATAACCCCAAGCACGCCAAGGTCAATTTGATGAATGCAGCTCAGGCAGAGGACTCGTCAGATGTCATCATGGGTAACCTTCCTGGTAATGATATTCCAGCTAAAGTTCTTTTTGACACTGGTGCATCGCATTGTTTCATCTCAAGACCGTTTGCATCTAAGAAATGAGTTGGCTTTGCAAGTTTTGCCTAGACCGATAGCAGTTGTCTCTCCCGGTAGATGCATGAATTCTAACTCCATTGTTCCGGATGTTACTATCACTTTGGGTGACTACAAGTTTCTGTCTTCTCCTACGGTTCTTGGTGACTCGGATATTGATCTTATTCTCGGAATGGATTGGCTTTCTAAGAACAAGTCTCAACTTGATTGTGCTGCCAGGCAGATTCAATTGACTCATTCGTCTGAGGATGTAATTGTCTTTGCCGCTCATGATGATACCATCCGCCTGTTTTCTCTCAATGAGAAGGGTGAACTGGATGCCATCTCGCAAATTCTAGTCGTTTGCAAGTATCAAGACGTCTTTCCAGAAGAGCTTCTAGGAATGCCTCCGCACCGGCCAGTTGAATTCGTCATCGATCTCGAGCCTGGCACGGAACCTGTTTGCAAACGTCCTTACAAGCTCGAACCTGAAGAGTTGAAGGAGCTAAAGAAGCAACTCGATATTCAAGAACGAATGGGCCTCATCTGACCTAGTTCTTCTCCGTGGGGTTGTGGAGTTCTTTTTGTGAAGAAGAAGGATGGAACGGACCGACTTTGTGTTGACTACCGTCCATTGAACAAGAAGACGATCAAGAACAAGTACCCACTTCCCAACAACAACGAGCTGTTCGAACAACTCAAAGGTGCTCAAGTATTCTCCAAGCTTGATCTCCGTATGGGCTATCACCAGATTTGAATCCGTGAGCAAGATATTCCTAAGACAGCTTTCAGAACAAGCTATGGTTCATATGAATACACTGTCATGTCTTTTGGCCTCGTCAACGCTCCTCTGACTTTCTCTCGCATGATGAACTTCATCTTCAACGCCTACACTAATGACTTCGTTTTGGTCTATCTCGATGACATTCTGGTCTTTTCGAAGAACAAGGAAGATCATGCCAAGCACTTGCATTTGGTGCTCGATAAGCTCAGGGAACATCAGTTCTACGCCAAGTTCTCAAAGTGCGAGTTTTGGCTCGATGAGGTTCTTTATCTTGGGCATATCATCTCTGCCAAGGGCATAGCGGTGAATCCTGAGAAGGTGTCTGCAATTGTGAATTGGGAACCACCTCAGAACGTGAAGCAACTCCGTAGCTTCCTTGGTCTCACAAGCTACTGTCGAAGGTTCGTTGAGAACTTTTCAAAGATCGCGAAGCCCCTTTCAAACCTTCTCCAGAAGCACGTCAAGTACGTTTGGTCTCCGGATTGTGACATCGCTTTCAACACTTTGAAAGAGAAATTGGTCACTGCTCCAGTTCTGACTCCTCCTGATGAATCCAAACCGTTCGAGGTCTTCTGTGATGCCTCTCTTCAAGGTCTTGGTGCAGTGTTGATGCAAGAGAAGAAAGTTGTGGCTTATACCTCTCGCCAGTTGTAGCCCAACAAGAAGAACTACCCCACTCATGACCTTGAGTTGGCGGCAGTTGTGCATGCTCTTTTGACTTGGAGACATCTCTTATTGGGAAGAAAAGTGGACATCTTCACTGACCACAAGAGTCTCAAGTACATCTTCACTCAGCCTAATCTCAACTTCAGGCAGACTTGTTGGGTCGAAATGATTCAAGAGTATAATCCGAGTATCGAGTATACTCCAGGCAAGGCCAATGTGATTGCTGACGCATTGAGCAGGAAGGCTTATTGCAACAGTCTGATTCTCAAGACTTACCAACCCGAGCTTTGTGAAGCTTTCTGCAAACTCAATTTGCAAGTCGTTCCTCAAGGTTTCCTCGCCAACCTTCAAGTCTCTCCTACTTTGGAAGACCAGATTCGCGAGGCTCAACTTCTTGATGCTATGGTGAAGAAGGTGAAGATTGGGATTGCCAAGAGTCAACCCAAGTACAAGTGCTATCGCCTTGATGACAAGGATACTCTTTTCTTCGAGGATCTTATTGTTGTGCCCAAAGGTGACCTTCGTAAAGTTATCATGAATGAGGCACACAATTCACTCCTCTCCATCCACCCTGGGAGTACGAAGATGTATCAGGACCTCAAGCAGGCTTATTGGTGGACTCGAATGAAGCGCGAGATTGCCAAATTCGTGAATGAATGTGATGTCTGCAGAAGAGTGAAGGCAGAACACCAAAGTCCAGCTGGTCTCCTCCAAACTCTTGCCATTCCAGAATGGAAGTTTAACCACATTGAGATGGACTTCGTGACTGGGTTTCCAAAGTCCAAGCGTGGCAATGATGCTATATTCGTTGTCATCGACAAACTCACTAAAGTGGCTCATTTTCTGCCTATCAAAGAGTCTATCACTGCAGCTCAATTGGCGGAGCTTTATACCTCTCGGATTGTCTCTCTGCACGGCATTCCACAGTTGATCTCTTCAGACCGTGGCAGCATCTTTACCTCCAAGTTTTTGGATTCTTTTCAGAAGGCCATGGGCACCAACATCCGCTTCAGCACAGCTTTCCATCCTCAAACTAGCGGTCAAGTCGAGCGTGTCAATCAGATTCTTGAAGATATGCTCAGGGCTTGCGTTATCTCCTTCGGCATGAAGTGGGAAGATTGTCTTCCATACGCCAAATTCTCCTACAACAACAGTTTTCAAGCAAGTTCGGGCAAGGCCCCATTCGAAATTCTCTATGGCAGGAAGTGTCGTACTCCTCTTAACTGGTCAGAGACCGATGAACGTCAACTTCTTGGAAATGACTTGATCACAGAGGCACAGGAGATGTGCAAAGTCATTCAGATAACCTCAAAGCAGCGCAATTGCGCCAAAAGAGCTACTATGATAGTAAGCATCGTGATTTGCCTTTCGAGATCGGAGACCATGTTTACCTCCGCGTCTCTCCAATGAAAGGTACTCGTCGCTTCGGCATCAAAGGGAAGCTTGCCCCTAGATACGTGGGTCCTTTCAAAATCGTCAGCAAGAGAGGCGATCTTGCCTATCAACTCGAGCTTCCTTCAAACTTTGCAAATGTGCACGACGTGTTCCATGTCTCTCAGCTCCGCAAGTGCTTCAAGACCCCTGACCGCACCGTCAACTTCGAAGACATTGATCTCCAAGAAGATCTCTCTTATTGTGAGCACCAAGTTGCTATTCTTGAAGAGACTGAACGCAAGACTCGCAATAAGTCAATCAAATTCGTAAAAGTCAAGTGGTCACACCATTCCGACCGTGAAGCCACCTGGGAACGCGAGGATCACCTCCATTCTGAGTACCTGGAGTTCTTCTAGTCCTAGATCTCGGGACAAGATCCTTTCGTAGTGGTTGAGTGTTGTAACACCCCAGATGTAATTTACCTTATATGTACTCCAACTATTGCCGTTTCCGGCGCTAAGTTATTTATTTTGCTCGGGTTCGGGTTTTTGTCCCCGTGTGTTGTTGTCGTTGTCATGCATCTCATATCATGTCATCATGTGCATTGCATTTGCATACGTGTTCGTCTCATGCATCCGAGCATTTTCCCCGTTGTCCGTTTTGCATTTCGGCGCTCCTATCTCCTCCGGTGGCCCTTTCTACCTCTTTTCGTGTGTGGGGGTTAAACATTTCCGGATTGGACTGAGACTTGCCAAGCGGCCTTGGTTTACTACCGGTAGACCGCCTGTCAAGTTCCGTACCATTTGGACTTCGTTTGATACTCCAACGGTTAACCGAGGGACCGAGAAGGCCTCGTGTGTGTTGCAGCCCAACACCCTTCCATTTTGGCCGAAAACCCACCAAAACCCTCTCCATCATCTAGAGCGTTCGATCACGATCGTGTGGCTGAAAACCACACCTCATTTGGAGCTTCCTAGCTCCCTCTACCTATATAATAGCATCTCCCTCAAAATTTCGGATCCAAATCAACCCTAACCTAGCTCCTCTTCCACCGCGCCGCGCCGGACACGTCCGTGCCGGCCGGACAAGTCGCCACCACCAACCGGGGCGCGCCACGTGGCAGGGGCGCCCCACTACGCCGCAGATCCCACACGGGCCCGCTTGGCCCGTGGCCGGCCCCCGCGGCCCGGGTCTCCTCCGCCGCCGCCCGGGGCTTCTTCTTCCTCCACCGCCGCCCGATGCCGCTTCGCCGCCTTGCCGCCCCATCGCCAGCGACCGCTGCCGCCTCGCCGCGCCGGCGACTACCCGGAGGTTGCCGCCTCTCTGCCCGACGCCGACGCCGCCTCGGCTTCGACACCGGCAGGCTCCTCCTCCGGCCCCCTTCTCCTACTTCGGCGCCCGGCCCCGGCTACCTTCTCCTCGACCTCGACTCCGGCCACCGCGGCCAATAGCTCTGGCGAGCTCGGATCCGGCGACCTCGGGAAGCGTGCGATATGGATCTGGAGATCCGAAGGGTTGACTTTCCCCCGAAACCCTAATTTATTTGCGTTTTTCATCATGCCATAACTCCGCATCAGTAGCTCTGTTTTGGGCGTGTAGCATATCAAAATGTTCGTCTCAGAGAGTAAATCATTTCATCTCATTGCATCATTTTCATTTGAGCTCATCTTGATGCCCGAAATGCTGTTGGAAAAGAGCTATATGAGATAATTATTAGATCTGCTACATCAAATAGCTATTTGTCATTTTTGCCATGATTATTGTGTGCATGATATGCTCCTGAGTTCTACATATGTTTTGTTATATGCCATGCCATATTTACAGAGGTGCTTACCATGTATTTTTGTGATATGTGTGGTGACTAGCACAAGCTTTCAAAGTAGAGCATTCGTTAATGCTGATTTCAGGGACTTAGAATTTCTCAAAGGTCTTGATCTGTTTTTATCAATATGCCATATGTTCACGTTGTTTCCTAGGGATCCGTGCCTCTTTTGAGGATGATCAGTAAGGATGATTTGCTAACATTGTGGTGCTCTATCCATACATGTATTTGTTTGCAATTATGGAGCACCCTAGCTTGACTCAATCGAGCTCTACTTTTGCTATTTCATGATTCCTGGCAGATTGTTGACTTGTTAGCAATTTTGCCGAGGATGTTGTTGTTGATCCGTGCATGCTATGTTGATGTTCTTGCCATGACTAGCTTCTATGTTATGTATTCTTGATGGGTGTGTGCTTAGTTTGTCATGCCTTGCTCTGTAGTGAGTGCGTCGAGCTCGTAAACATGCCTACTCGTTAACAGATTTGCATGCTCCAGTTTTTACTAAGCCTGTAATCTGATTATGTTTTTGCCATGTTCACATGCTTGCAATTGTATTTTCTGATCCCTTTTGGCTCAAGGTCACTAAGGGACTTTTGTTAAGATCTTTGAGTAGCTTCATGTCATGCCTTGTTTTGCCATGTTAAGTTCTTGTAGCATATAGTTTTCATGCTCCAAAGTGGGCTACCTGATGTTAAATTCTAGACTTGTGTTAATTTCACAAAGTCTGAAACATGTTTATCGTTTGCATTTTTGCCATGCTTGTTTGTACCTGTTAATGGATGAGTTGGCCTTAGCTCAGTATTCATCTTTTGTCAAGCATCATGAGGGGATCCCTGCCATGTATTTTTTTGTCATGTTTGAGTGCTGTAGCATAATTATTTTGATGCATTTAGATGGCTACTTGTTGTTTATCGCAAACCGGTGCCATATTTGTTTTGCTTGCCATTTCCAAACCGTGCATCCGATTCCGGTGATCTTAATATCGATTTCAACCGAAATCAGCTCACCTTTCCAGTGGCACTCTTGGATTTCCAAGATGAGGCCAGGTTCAATCATTCCTTGTCAAATCTTGCATATGCATCACATATCGCATCCCGCATAGCATACCATGTTCGCATCATGTTGTTTGAGTTTTGCACGTGGTTGATTGTGTTACTTTTGCTTGTTTGTCTTGTTTGGGTAGAGCCGGGAGACGAGTTCGCTAACGAGGATCCCGTTGAGTGTGCTTACGAGGATCAAGTCAACTTTGACAACTTTGCAGGCAAGATCATACCCTCGAAATCACTTCTATCTTTGCTTGCTAGATGCTCGCTCTTTTGCCATGCCTATGCTACGATGCCTACCACTTGCTTATCATGCCGCCCAAATTGCCATGTCAAACCTCTGACCCTCCATGTCCTAGCAAACCGTTGATTGGCTATGTTACCGCTTTGCTCAGCCTCTCTTATAGCATTGCTAGTTGCAGGTAAAGATTGGAGATCGTTCCTTGTTGGAACATTGTTTATTTGTTGGGATATCATTATATTATCTTGTTATCTTAATGCATCTATATACTTGGTAAAGGGTGGAAGGCTCTGCCTTTTGCCTAGTGTTTTGTTCCACTCTTGCCTCCCTAGTTTCCGTCATATCGGTGTTATGTTCCCGGATTTTGCGTTCCTTACGCGGTTGGGTGATAGTGGGAACCCCTTGACAGTTCGCCTTGAATAAAACTCTTCCTGCAATGCCCAACTTTGGTTTTACCATTCGCCACCTAGCCTCTTTTTCCCTTGGGTTCCGCGGACTCAAGGGTCATCTTTATTTAAACCCCCGGGCCAGTGGTCCTCTAAGTGTTGGTCCAATCTGTCAGCTGCCGGTGCCCACCAGGGGAAACTCTGGGCTGGCCTACCCGTACCTTGGACAATCCGGTGTGCCCTGAGAACAAGATATGTGCAGCTCCTATCACCAGATTCGAATCCGTGAGCAAGATATTCCCAAGATGGCTTTCAGAACAAGCTATGGTTCATATGAATACACTGTCATGTCTTTTGGCCTCGTCAACGCTCCTCCGACTTTCTCTCGCATGATGAACTTCATCTTCAATGCCTACACTAATGACTTTGTTTTGGTCTATCTCGATGACATTCTGGTCTTTTCGAAGAACAAGGAAGATCATGCCAAGCACTTGCATTTGGTGCTCGATAAGCTCAGGGAACATCAGTTCTACGCAAAGTTCTCAAAGTGCGAGTTTTGGCTCGATGAGGTTCTTTATCTTGGGCATATCATCTCTGCCAAGGGCATAGCGGTGAATCCCGAGAAGGTGTCTGCAATTGTGAATTGGGAACCACCTCAGAACGTGAAGCAACTCCGTAGCTTCCTTAGTCTCGCAAGCTACTATTGAAGGTTCATTGAGAACTTTTCAAAGATTGCGAAGCCCCTTTCAAACTTCTCCAGAAGCACGTCAAGTACGTCTGGTCTCCGGATTGTGACATCGCTTTCAACACTTTGAAAGAGAAATTGGTCACTGCTCCAGTTCTGACTCCTCCTGATGAATCCAAACCGTTCGAGGTCTTCTGTGATGCCTCTCTTCAAGGTCTTGGTGCAGTGTTGATGCAAGAGAAGAAAGTTGTGGCTTATACCTCTCGCCAGTTGTAGCCCAACGAGAAGAACTACCCCACTCATGACCTCGAGTTGGCGGTAGTTGTGCATGCTCTTTTGACTTGGAGACATCTCTTATTGCGGAGAAAAGTGGACATCTTCACTGACCACAAGAGTCTCAAGTACATCTTCACTCAGCCTAATCTCAACCTCAGGCAGACTCGTCGGGTCGAAATGATTCAAGAGTATAATTCGAGTATCGAGTATACTCCAAGCAAGGCCAATGTGATTGCTGACGCATTGAGCAGGAAGGCTTATTGCAACAGTCTGATTCTCAAGCCTTACCAACCCGAGCTTTGTGAAGCTTTCCGCAAACTCAATTTGCAAGTCGTTCCTCAAGGTTTCCTCGCCAACCTTCAAGTCTCTCCTACTTTGGAAGACCAGATTCGCGAGGCTCAACTTCTTGATGCTATGGTGAAGAAGGTGAAGATTGGGATTGCTAAGAGTCAACCCAAGTACAAGTGCTATCACCTTGATGACAAGGATACTCTTTTCTTCGAGGATAGTATTGTTGTGCCCAAAGGTGACCTTCGTAAAGTTATCATGAACGAGGCGCACAATTCACTCCTCTCCATCCACCCTGGGAGTACGAAGATGTATCGGGACCTCAAGCAGGCTTATTGGTGGACTCGAATGAAGCGCGAGACTGCTAAATTCGTGAATGAATGTGATGTCTGCAGAAGAGTGAAGGCGGAACACCAAAGGCCAGCTGGTCTCCTCCAACCTCTTGCCATTCCAGAATGGAAGTTTGACCACATTGAGATGTACTTCGTGATTGGGTTTCCAAAGTCCAAGCGTGGCAATGATGCTATATTCGTTGTCATCGACAAACTCACTAAAGTGGCTCATTTTCTTCCTATCAAAGAGTCTATCACTACAGCTCAATTGGCGGAGCTTTATACCTCTCGGATTGTCTCTCTGCACGGCATTCCACAGTTGATCCCTTCAGACCGTGGCAGCAACTTTACCTCCAAGTTTTTGGATTCTTTTCAGAAGGCCATGGGCACCAACATCCGCTTCAGCACAGCTTTCCATCCTCAAACTAGCGGTCAAGTCGAGCGTGTCAATCAGATTCTTGAAGATATGCTCAGGGCTTGCGTTATCTCCTTCGGCATGAAGTGGGAAGATTGTCTTCCATACGCCGAATTCTCCTACAACAACAGTTTTCAAGCAAGTTCGGGCAAGGCCCCATTCAAAATTCTCTATGGCAGGAAGTGTCGTACTCCTCTTAACTGGTCAGAGACCGATGAACGTCAACTTCTTGGAAATGACTTGATCACAGAGGCAGAGGAGATGTGCAAAGTCATTCAGATAACCTCAAAGCAGCGCAATCGCGCCAGAAGAGCTACTATGATAGTAAGCATCGTGATTTGTCTTTCGAGATCGGAGACCATGTTTACCTCCGCGTCTCTCCAATGAAAGGTACTCGTCGCTTCGGTATCAAAGGGAAGCTTGCCCCTAGATACGTGGGTCCTTTCAAAATCGTCAGCAAGAGAGGCGATCTTGCCTATCAACTCGAGCTTCCTTCAAACTTTGCAAATGTGCATGATGTGTTCCATGTCTCTCAGCTCCGCAAGTGCTTCAAGACCCTTGACCGCACCGTCAACTTCGAAGACATTGATCTCCAAGAAGATCTCTCTTATCGTGAGCACCCAGTTGCTATTTTTGAAGAGACTGAACGCAAGACTCGCAATAAGTCAATCAAATTCCTAAAATTCAAGTGGTCACACCATTCCGACCGTGAAGCCACCTGGGAACGCGAGGATCACCTCCGTTCTGAGTACCTGGAGTTCTTCTAGTCCTAGATCTTAGGATGAGATCCTTTCGTAGTGGTGGAGTGTTGTAACACCCCGGATGTAATTTACCTTATATGTACTCCAACTCTTGCCGTTTTCGGCACTAAGTTATTTATTTTCCTCGGGTTCGGGTTTTTGTCCCCGTGTGTTGTTGTCGTTGTCATGCATCTCATATCATGTCATCATGTGCATTGCATTTGCATACGTGTTTGTCTCATGCATCCGAGCATTTTCCCCGTTGTCCGTTTTGCATTCCGGCACTCCTATCTCCTCCGGTGGCCCTTTCTACCTATTTTCCTGTGGGGGGGTTAAACATTTCCGGATTGGACCGAGACTTGCCAAGCGGCCTTGGTTTACTACCAGTAGACCGCCTGTCAAGTTTCGTACCATTTGGATTTCGTTTTGATACTCCAACGGTTAACCGAGGGACCGAGAAGGCCTCGTGTGTATTGCAGCCCAACGATCGCGTGGCCGAAAACCACACCTCATTTGGAGCTTCCTACCTCCCTCTACCTATATAATAGCATCTCCCTCAAAATTTCGGATCCAAATCAACCCTAACCTAGCTCCTCTTCCACCGCGCCGCGCCGGACACGTCCGTGTTGGCCGAACAAGTCGCCGCCGCCAACCGGGGCGCGCCACGTGGCAGCGGGCGCCCCACTTTGCCGTTGATCCCGCGCGGGCCCGCTCAGCCCGTGGCCGGCCCCCGCGGCCTGGGTCTCCTCAGCCGCCGCCCGGGGCCTCTTCTTCCTCCGCCGCCGCCCGACGCCGCTTCGCCGCCTCGCCGCCCCATCGCCGGCGACTGCTTCCGCCTCGCCGCGTCGGCGAGTACCCGGAGGTTGCCGCCTCTCCGCCCGACGCCGACGCCGCCTCGGCTTCGACGCCGCTAGGCTCCTTCGCCGACCCCCTTCTCCTACTCCGGCGCCCGGTCCCGGCTACCTTCTCCTCGACCTCGCCGCCAGCCACCGCGGGCAATCTCCGCGAGCTCGGATCCGGCGACCTCGGGAAGCGTGCGATCTGGATCTGGAGATCCGAAGGGTTGACTTTCCCCCGAAACCCTAATTTATTTGCGTTTTCATCATGCCGTAACTCCGCATCCGTAGCTCCATTTTGGGTGTGTAGCATATCAAAATATTCGTCTCAGAGAGTGCATCATTTCATCTCATTGCATCATTTTCATTTGAACTCATCTTGATGCCCGAAATGCTGTTGGAAGAGAGCTATATGAGATAATTGTCAGATCTGCTGCATCAAATAGCTATTTGTCATTTTTGCCATGATTATTGTGTGCATGATATGCTCCTGAGTTCTACATGTGTTTTGTCATATGCCATGCCATCTTTACAGAGGTGCTTACCATGTATTTTTGTGATATGTGTGGTGACTAGCACAAGCTTGCAAAGTAGTGCATTCGTTAATGCTGATTTCAGGGACTTAGAATCTCTCCAAGTCCTTGATCTGTTTTTATCAATATGCCATATGTTCACGTTGTTTCCTAGGGATCCGTGCCTCTTTTGAGGATGATCAGTAAGGATGATTTGTTAACATTGTGGTGCTCTATCCATCCATGTCTTTGTTTGCAATTATGGAGCACCCTAGCTTGACTCAATCGAGCTCTACTTTTGCTATTTCGTGATTCCTGGCAGATTGTTGACTTGTTAGCGATTTTGCCGAGGATGTTGTTGTTGATCCGTGCATGCTATGTTGATGTTCTTGCCATGACTAGCTTCTATGTTATGTATTCTTGATGGGTGTGTGCTTAGTTTGTCATGCCTTGCTCTGTAGTGAGTGCATCGAGCTCGTAAACATGCCTACTCGTTAACAGATTTGCATGCTCCAGTTTTTACTAAGCCTGTAATCTGATTATGTTTTTGCCATGTTCACATGCTTGCAATTGTATTTTCTGATCCCTTTTGGCTCAAGGTCACTAAGGGACTTTTGTTAAGCTCTTTGAGTAGCTTCATGTTATGCCTTACTTTGCCATGTTAAGTTCCTGTAGCATATAGTTTTCATGCTCCAAAGTGGGCTACCTGATGTTAAATTCCAGACTTGTGTTAATTTCACAAAGTCTGAAACCTGTTTATCGTTTGCATTTTTGCCATGCTTGTTTGAACCTGTTAATGGATGAATTGGCCATAGCTCAGTGTTCATCTTTTGTCAAGCATCATGAGTGGAACCCTTCCATGTATTTTTTTGTCATGTTTGAGTGTTGTAGCATAATTATTTTGATGCATTTAGATGGCTACTTGTTGTTTATCGCAGACCGGTGCCATATTTGTTTTGCTTGCCATTTCCAAACCGTGCATCTGATTCCGGTGATCTTTATATCAATTTCAACCGAAATCACCTCACCTTTCCAGTGGCACTTTTGGATTTCCAGTATGGGGCCAGGTTCAATCATTCCTTGTCAAATCTTGCATATGCATCACATATCGCATCCCGCATAGCATACCATGTTCGCATCATGTTGTTTGAGTTTGGCACGTGGTTGATTGTGTTCCTTTTGCTTGTTTGTCTTGTTTGGGTAGAGCGGGGAGACAAGTTTGCAAACGAGGAGCCCGTTGAGTGTGCTTATGAGGATCAAGTCAACTCTGACAACTTTGCAGGCAAGATGATCATACCCTCGAAATCACTTCTATCTTTGCTTGCTAGATGCTCGCTCTTTTGCCATGCCTATGCTACGATGCCTACCACTTGCTTATCATGCCTCCCAAATTGCCATGTAAAACCTCTAACCCTCCATGTCCTAGCAAACCGTTGATTGGCTATGTTACCGCTTTGCTCAGCCCCTCTTATAGCGTTGCTAGTTGCAGGTGAAGATTGGAGATCGTTCCTTGTTGGAACATTGTTTATTTGTTGGGATATCATTATATTATCTTGTTATCTTAATGCATCTATATACTTGGTAAAGGGTGGAAGGCTCGGCCTTTTGCCTAGTGTTTTGTTCCAGTCTTGCCACACTAGTTTCCGTCATATCGGTGTTATGTTCCCGGATTTTGCGTTCCTTACGCGGTTGGGTGATAATGGGAACCCCTTGACAGTTCGCCTTGAATAAAACTCTTCCAGCAATGCCCAACTTTGGTTTTACCATTCGCCACCTAGCCTCTTTTTCCCTTGGGTTCCGCGGACTCAAGGGTCATCTTTATTTAAACCCCCGGGCCAGTGCTCCTCTAAGTGTTGGTCCAACCTGTCAACTGCCGGTGACCACCAGGGGAAACTCTGGGCTGGCCTACCCGTACCTTGGACAATCCGGTGTGCCCTGAGAACGAGATATGTGCAGCTCCTATCGGCATTTGTCGGCACATTCGGGCGGTGTTGCTGGTTTAGTTTTACCCTTGTCGAGGATGTCTTGTAGAACCGGGATGCCAAGTCTGATCGGAATGTCTCAGGAGAAGGTTTATCCTTCGTTGACCGTGAGAGCTTGTGATGGGCTAAGTTGGGACTCCCCTGCAGGGATTTGAACTTTCGAAAGTCGTGCCCGTGGTTATGGGTAGATGGGAACTTGTTAATGTCCGGTTGTAGATAACATGAACCTTAACTTAATTAAAATGAATCAACTGCGTGTGTAACCGTGATGGTCTCTTCTCGGCGGAGTCTGGGAAGTGAACACGGTGTTGGAGTAATGTTTGCCATAGGTTATTCTATAGTTCTTCGTTCGTGTTTTGCCTTCTCTTCTCGCTCTCTTTTGCGAACAGGTTAGCCACCATATAAGCTAGTCGCTTGCTGTAGATCCACATATTACCTTGCCTTACCCATAAGCTTAAATAGTCTTGATCGCGAGGGTGCGAGATTGCTGAGTCCCCGTGGCTCACAGATTACTTCCAAACCAGATGCAGGGACCGATGAATCCGTTCCAGATGATGCGCTTGAGCTCAAGTGGGAGTTCGACGAAGACTCACGCCGTTACTATGTGTCTTTCCTTGATGATCAGTAGTGGTGCCCAGTTGGGGCGATCGGGACCGTGTCGCATGTTGGGGTTGATCTTTTATTTTGGTACCGTAGTCGGACCATGAGTGTATTGGATGATTGTAATGTTATTTATATACTTGTGTGACATGGCGAGTGTAAGCCAACTATGTACCTTTTTCCCCTATTATCTATTTACATGGGTTGTTGTGAAGATTACCTTGCGACATTGCTTTCAATGCGGTTATGCCTCTAAGTCGTGCTTCGACACGTAGGAGATATAGCCGCATCGAGGGCGTTACAGTGAGGCCACACCCCCAGCGCCCCACCTTTTTTTCCTGCTGTTGGGCTAATCAATTTCGGACCGTTTCATGTTTTTTTCCATAGAACGATTTTCCTAATGAACCAGGGAATTACAGTTTTGCAGTATAACCCCTAAACTTCATGCATTTAATAACTCTCAAATCGTGCATCCAAATTAAACAAACTTAATATGAAATATGACTAGAATTTCATCTAGTTTCATAATATGCCACTTTCATGCATGTTTAAAATGTTTGAAATGTTTTTTGTCTAATTTTGCTTAAATGCCATGCTAAAATGATTTATTTCATAACTAAATAACCGTAGCTCCAAACTTAACAAACTTTATATGTAAATGGGGTAGAAAAATGCCTAGTTTAACATGATGTCATTACTTTGCATGTTTAATAACTCTAAAATTGTGTTTAGGGCAGAACAGTACCAAATCTATAATATGCTCATGAGGATTTTTCCGGACTTGTTGCTTGTTGTTCCGGCCTCATTTAAACTTGCCTAGATAGGTAGTTTTCATTTGCTTCACCCCTGGCCATGTTAAGAACATTTAATATTGTTGGGTACATAACAAGATCGAACTAAATAATGGAATGTGGTGTTTTGTCAATATGCATCCCGATGCATGTTGAGCTCCACTTAACTTGTAGTGTTGTTTGTGCACTTTGCCATGCCGTGCCTCATTAAACCGGACATGCATCATACTTGATTGTGCATCATGCCATGTTCATGTGGTGGTTGTTTACCATGTTGTTTTCTTCTTTCCGGTGTTTCTTCTTTGGGTTAGTTCCGATAACGTCGCATTTGTGAGGATTTGTTCGACTTCGTCCATTTGTCTTCGTCATGGACTCGTTCTTCTTCCTTGCAGGATCCTAGGCAAGATGACCATACCCTCGAAATCACTTCTATCTTTGCTTGCTAGTTGCTCACTCTATTGCTATGCCGCGATACCTACCACTTGCTATATCATGCCTCCCAAATTGCCATGTCCAGCCTCTAACCCACCTTTCCTAGCAAACCGTTGTTTGGCCATGTTACCGCTTTGCTCAGCCCCTCTTCTAGTGTTGCTAGTTGCAGGTGAAGATGGAGTTTGTTCCATGTTGGAACATGGATATGTTGGGATATCATAATATTTCTTATTTAATTAATGCATTTATATACTTGGTAAAGGGTGGAAGGCTCGGCCTTATGCCTGGTGTTTTGTTCCACTCTTGCCGCCCTAGTTTCCGTCATACCGGTGTTATGTTCCTTGATTTTGTGTTCCTTACGCGGTTGGGTTATAATGGGAACACCTTGACAATTCGCCTTGAATAAAACTCCTCCAGTAAGGCCCAACCTTGGTTTTACATTTGCACTAACAACCTATCACCTTCCCTTGGGTTTTCGCGAGCCCGAGGGTCATCTTTATTTTAACCCCCCCGGGCCAGTGCTTCTCTAAGTGTTGGTCCGAACTAGAGCCCCTTGCAGCGCCACGTCGGGGAAACTTGAGGGTTGGTTTTAGTTGTACGGATTGCTCATCCGGTGTGCCCTGAGAAAGAGATATGTGCAGCTCCTATCGGGATTTGTCGGCACATTCGGGAGATCTTGCTGGTCTTGTTTTACCATTGTCGAAATGTCTTGTAACCGGGATTCCGAGTCTGATCGGGTCGTCCTAGGAGAAGGAATATCCTTCGTTGACCGTGAGATCTTGTGATGGGCTAAGTTGGGACACCCCTGCAGGGTTTTGAACTTTCGAAAGCCGTGCCCGCAGTTATGGGCATATGGGAATTTGTTAATATCCGGTTGTAGATAACTTGACACTTAACTTAATTAAAATGCATCAAACAGCGCGTGTAGCCATGATGGCCTCTTTCCGGCGGAGTCCGGGAAGTGAACATGGTTTTGGTGTTATGCTTGAAACATAAGTAGTTCAGGATCACTTCTTGATCATTATAGCTTCTCCACCGAGCTTTGCTTCTCTTCTCGCTCTTATTTGCGCAAGTTAGCCACCATATATGCTTAGTGCTTGCTGCAGCTCCACCTCACTACCCTTTCCTACCCATAAGCTTAAATAGTCTTGATCTCGCGGGCGTGAGATTGCTGAGTCCCCGTGACTCACAGATTACTTCCAAAACCAGTTGTAGGTGCCGTTGTTACCAGTGCAGATGACGCAGCCGAGCTCAAGTGGGAGCTTGATGAATACCGTGTTCGTTGTGTTGTTTCGTTTCCAGTTGATCAGTGGTGGAGCCCAGTCGGGGCGACCGGGGATTTAGCATTAGGGGTGGTCTTTCTTTATTTTTGGTTCTATAGTCGGACCTTGATTGTATTCTGGATGATGTAATGCTATATTTATGTATTGTGTGAAGTGGCGATTGTAAGCCAACTCTTTATCCCTCTCTTATTCAGTACATGGGATGTGTAAAGATTACCCCTCTTGCGACAAGCCTACTATGCGGTTATGCCTCTAAGTTGTGCTCCGACACGTGGGAGATATAGCCGCATCGTGGGTGTTACACAGCTGGGCTGGCTTCTCTCCTCTCTCTCTCTCTCTCTATTTATTTGATTTTCCTCAGACACAAAAAAACAGGAATGTGCAGGGATATAGGGGAGGTCTCTGACAAAGAGGAAAAATGTTAATGTTATGGGGGTCCAGGATTTATGTAATATTTGAATAAATTGCTCGAGGCACTTTTAAAGGAAGAAAATTAAACCAAGTTTGAATCAACTTCAAACTCGATGCAATTTTTAACCCAACCAAAACAATGTCAAATGAGATGAAATTTGGCAGAGAGGTTGAAGGCATGGTCGAGAATTAATAGGAAAATAATGAACATTAATAGAGAAGGGGAATGTGGCACTTGCAAAAGAAAGGAAATAGAAGGAAAGGAGAAGGAGATGATGCATGGGACAAAGGCATAGGCAAGCAACCAAATCTAACATGCTGCAAGCTTAACAAGATGAAACTCACAATGCACATCATGAGCATGATGACATGATGCAATGCAAAAAAGTAAATAGAGCAAGCACAAATGAAACACATGGAGGTCACGAAAAGTAAGGAAGTCTTCTGGAGCGTCGGTCTCGGGGCGTTACAACACTCCACCACTACAAGAGGATCTCGTCCCAAGATCTAGGATGGCACCGGAGAGAAAATGGAAGAGGATGTAACGCCCACGATGCGGATATATCTCCCACGTGTCGAAGCACGACCTAGAGGCATAACCGCATTGTAAGCAATGTCGCAAGTGAGGTAATCTTCACACAACCCATGTAATACATGAGAGAAAGAGATACATAGTTGGCTTACAGTCGCCACTTCACACAATAAATGAATATAACATTACATCATCCAGATACACTTAAGGTCCGGCTACGGAACCAAAATAAAAGAAGACTACCCCAAATGCTACACAGATCCCCGATCGTCCCAACTGGGCTCCACTACTGATCGACTGAAACGAAACAACACAATGGACAAGATCTTCATCGAGCTCCTCCTTGAGATCGGTTGCGTCACCTGTACGGTATCATCGACACCTGCAAACTGGTTTTGAAAGTATTTGTGAGTCACGGGGACTCAGCAATATCACACCCTCGCGATCAAGACTATTCAAGCTTATAGGTAGGGTAAAAGGTATGAGGTGGAGCTGCAGCAAGCGACTAGCATATATGGTGGCTAACATACGCAAATGAGAGAGAGAAGAGAAGGCAAAGCGCGGTCGAGAAACTGTGATGAAGAAGTGATCCTAGAACAACCTACGTCAAGCATTACTCCAACACCGTGTTCACTTACCAGACACCGCCGGAAAGAGACCATCACGGTAACACACGCGGTTGATGCATTTTAAATGAGTTAAGGTTTCAGGTTTTCTACAACCGGACATTAACAAATTCCCATCTGCCCATAACCGCGGGCACGGCTTTCAAAAGTTCAAATCCCTGCAGGGGTGTCCCAACTTAGCCCATCACAAGCTCTCACGGTCAACGAAGGATATTCCTTCTCCCAGGAAGACCCGATCAGGCTCAGAATCCCGGTTACAAGACATTTCGACAATGGTAAAACAAGACCAGCAAAGCCACCCGAATGTGCCGACAAATCCCGATAGGAGCTGCAGATATCTCGTTCTCAGGGCACACTGGATTGTTCAAGGTTCCGGTAGGCCAGCCCAGAGTTGCCCCTGGTGGCCACCGGCAGCTGACAGGTTGGACCAACACTCAAAGGAGCACTGGCCCGGGGGTTTAAATAAAGATGACCCTTGGGCAGGCCTACCCAAGGGAAAGAAAAGGCTAGGTGGCAAATGGTAAAACCAATGTTGGGCCTTGCTGGAGGAGTTTTATTCAAGGTGAACTATCAAGGGGTTCACATTATAACCCAACCGTGTAAGGAACGCAAAATCCAGGAACATAACACCGATATGACGGAAACTAGGGTGGCAAGAGTGGAACAAAACACCAGGCATAAGGCCGAGCCTTCCACCCTTTACCAAGTATATAGATCCGTTAATATAATAAGAGATATTGTGATATCCCAACAAATAACCATGTTCCAAACATGGAACAAGCTCCAATCTTCACTTGCAACTAACAACGCTATAAGAGGGGCTGAGCAAAGCGGTAACATAGACTAACAACGGTTTGCTAGGACAAAGTGGGTTAGAGGTTTGACATGGCAATATGGGAGGCATGATAAGCAAAGGTAGGTATCGTAGCATAGGCATAGCAAAAGAACGAGCATCTAGCAAGCAAAGATAGAAGTGATTTCGAGGGTATGGTCATATTGCCTGAGATCCTGCAAGGAAGAAGAACACCGTGAAGAAGACAAGCGGACATAGATGAACGGATCCTCACAACTCCGGAACAAAACCGAAGCTAACGCGAGAAGTAACCTGGAAAGAAGCAAACAAACATAGTAAACAACCACCACATAAACATGGCATGATGCACAACAAGTATGATGCATGTACGGTTTAAAATGCATGGCATGAAAAATTGCACAAACAACACTACAAGTTAAGTGGAGCTCAATATGCATCGGGATGCATATTGACAAAACACCACAACAATTATTTGGTTCACTACCGGTTAGGTAATCAACAATATTAAATGTTGTTTAAACATGGCAAGAGGTGGAGCATAAGTAAACTAAACATTTAGGCAAGTTTAAGTGAGGCCGGAAATAACAAACAACAATTCTGGTAAATCCCCATATGCATTTAGCAATTTGGTGCAACAACAATTTTAATCATTTGAATGTTATTATCATGATGCGAATGACATTTGCAAGTTTTATGCGGTATTATGAAAATGTTGACACGAGCATATTATGAAGCATTTGTCATCGTGGCGGAAACAAAAGGGGTGCCACGACGACGATAACGAAACGGTGCCACCGCAACGTTCCGGTTCCGAAAACTCAATGAGACGTCGGTGCAAAAGAAAGTGTGACGAGAGCATGCAAAAGATGGCGGGGTGATCCCGGTTATCGGGTTCCCACGGTTCGACGACGATGACAAGGCAAAAGAGGGGCAACGTGCACCGACAATTCAAGCATGGAGCAAGCACGAGCATCTCATGCATCACACATGCATTCGTTCACGGGCGGTCGTCTCGGGGTTATACATTCGAGGCGTGCGTTAACGGAGGGGTTCGATTTTGA
Organism: Triticum dicoccoides; assembly: GCF_002162155.2. Lineage (NCBI taxonomy): Eukaryota > Viridiplantae > Streptophyta > Magnoliopsida > Poales > Poaceae > Triticum > Triticum dicoccoides. The sequence goes on along the minus strand of NC_041382.1, from coordinate 212,943,775 downwards.
TGCGGTGTAGGGGAAGTAGACGTTCTCGTGACGGTCGTCATTCACATTCTTAGTCGCACAAGTTTTCGTAGATGTTCAGGGACACGGCAAGAAACTTGACGTCCACGGTGTCCTCGAGGGTCGACGGTAGTGGTACTTGGCAAAATGCACATCGAGGGTAGTTGTTCTCGTATCGATGTGGTACTTGGCGATTTCGGAGACGACAGAAGACGAACTTGGTGGTCCTCGTAGAACTAGTACTTGGCGTTAGTGATACACATTTCGAAGGCAGTTCACGACGATGGTAGCCGAAACTTGGTGATCTGAAGGGGTACTTGACGAATAACGGCCGTTGTGGTACTTGGCGATAGTAGTGGTACAAGGGTTGTATCCGGCCTTGGCGGTTCAACGTGTAGTCGTAAACATTTGGTAGATGTTCATGTCGTTGTAGCCGTTCGAATCTTGGAGCGATGGTAGTCGTTCACTTGACGGTCTTGAAGGATTTGAAGGGGTACTTGGCAGTCTGTAGCAACGGTAGTTGGAGGTGCATGACGACAGCGGTGCGTCGTGGTCCGACACGAGTGCAGGAGGCCGGGGCGGATGACGCAGATGGGCCTCGCTGGGGGGTCCATGGCAGAGGCGAGCGCTGGTGGTGGATCGACCCTCTGCCTGCTTGAAGCAGGAACACGGCGGCGCAGCAGCAGCTAGCGAGGCATGGGGGAGGTCTAGCGCGGCGCCGGAGACGGGGAACGGGTGTAGGAAGATGGACCTGACCAGTCTTGAAGGAGATCGAGGCGCAGGAGGCAGCTCGAAGCAAAGGAGGCGACATCCAGCGACCCACGCTCCTGGCGGCTCGATGTAGGGGCGCGGGGGCGCTCGAGGCAGGGCCGGAACCTGCGGTTGGCGACGCGAGAGGAACCGGGCGGAGGAGACCCGAGGCGGCGGGGTGCTAAAGTGGGGTAGGCAGGACGGCGGCGGCAGCCACGGGAGGTGGAGCTCGCGGTAGGAGGGAGCAAGATGGCACTGCAGCGGTGCGGGAACGACGGCTCCAGCGCGGGGCTGCCCAAATCTCGCCGGAGTCGTGGTCAGAGGCGGACAGCGCGACTTCTTGAGGAGCTTGGGGCGGCCCTGGGGGAACGGGCGCGTGATGGAGGCGGGTAGAGCAGAGGGAGCAAGGGGATCAGGGGAGAAGACGGCCACGGGCGAGAGGAGGGGATTCGAACGAGAGGTGAGGAGGGGATCGAGGGAGATGGAGATCGGGCCTCTCCTGGCGGCGCTGGTGGCAGGACGAGGGAAGGTAGTGGGGATCAGGCTAGGTTAGCGCTAGGGTTGGTGTGTGCGGCTGGGCCTTGGGCCAGCGCTGGAGTTTGGCCTAGGGATGCCGGCGGCTGGTTGGGCCTAGGGATGGCCCTAGACGCCGGTCTGTTGGGCTCTCTCCTCTCTCTCCTCCTCATATTTCTTTAGCAGAAACAATATTAGTGAATAAAAAGAAGAAGAGAGGGTTAGGGAAAGAATTGGAGCATGGGGTTAATTTTCTCAGACTCAGAGAAATACGCTTGTTCCGAGAAAATTAGAAAAGACCAGATCGAACGATAAGAATTCAAACTCATTTGAATTTAGTTCGAATGGGTTTGAACTAGGACGAGGTTTTTGGAGTGACCAAAAATGTTGAAATTTTAGGTGGAGCTCCGGAAAATGACGGAAGGGTGTAAGGCAAGGTTAGAGATTCAACACTTGAAGAAGAAAAGGCCAAGGGGATTATTTTGCATGTGTGTTATGATGATTCCAAATTAATGGAATATTTAATATAACTCCCTAAACTATTGGGAGGATATGTTATATAGAGAAATCACCATGTGAGTTCCCTCGATTTAAATGGACCGAAGATCCATGCAATTTATTTAGTTGAGTTAAGAAAAAGAAATGACATGATGGCATGATGAGATGATTGCAATGCACACGATGCAAAGATGAATGCAACAGACGAAGCAAATCACACAACGAAACCCGGAAACCCTGGAAGTCTTCACGAGCATCGGTCTCGGGGCGTTACAACACTCCACCACTACAACAGGATCTCGTCCCGAGATCTAGGATGGCACCGGAGGGAAAAGGAAGAGGAAGAGAACAGGTAAAACTAAGTTGCTTCTCTGACAAACTAGTGAAACCACAAACCTTGAGAGGTTAAGCCATTTAGAGAAAAGAATACAACTGATATGAACGAAGTTGAAAACACTCTGTTAGAAAAGAGGAACAAGGAACATTATGAGAACCTTATAGGTTGAAAGACATAAGGAAAAGGTTACAATGGACAAGAATTAGATGCAAGCACCTCGGTTGACACGATATGTACAAGGAGTGATAAAGGTCAATTACGGCAACACTCCGGTTGGAAATGGAAGGTAGAGAATATGAGCTTTTCAATATGAAAGCACTTGGATGAGACTCCGGTTAGAAGAGAAATGATAGACACAACACTCCGGTTAAAACAAGATAGAGAAAGAATAAGACTGATATAATTTGGACAGCACTTCGACTGTAAATGGAAGGAATTGAACAAGATCTTGACAAACAAGATGGTGGGTTGAAGAGAGCCACATCACAATGCCTCCAGAACAAAAGATAGAACAGACTGAAAGTAACAAAGAAGAAAACAACATCTTCTACGTCAAATGAATTTTAAAGCGTCCTTAGAAAGAAGTATTGAACGGAGTTGTTGAAAATTAAACAACAAAAGAATAAGGTTGTTGTGGGCTTATGTAAAAACATCTCAAAACTATGAGGTGAAATTATGCCACTCACGGAAAAAGATTGGATTGATATCAACGAGGAGACGAGAAACTTATTTCACCGGGAGGATAAATGAAGAACTTGGATCATTTATAAGCACCATAAATAGCAACAATCCTTAGGGAAGGCTTTAGGTGAAAAATAACCCAACATAACTCCAATGACGCGGTTGATGGATTTAAGATATCTCATTCTTGACAACATGTGAATCATGAAACATGAACTCAAATTATGAAGAATGACATAGCACCACCTTAAATGATATGGTAGAAAGAATTGCATTTCGGATTGCAAGATGAAGAATACTTGAGCTCCTCTAAAAAGTATCTTGACGAACGCTTCGCGAAGGAATTAAATCCTTGATGAGTCATCATGTAGAGCCTCCATGAAGAACTCCGGTAACAAAAGGATGATCAAACGAAAGGAAGGAGAAATTGAAAACACAAGGTGAAGCCTTGCGATGATTTAGAAGGAGCTTCGCGACGAGATAATGCGAAAAAGCTTGGAACTCCGGAAAAAAAAGATGAACAACAGAAAACAAGAATTTAGATGAACCTCCGGAATAGGGAATTGAGTTCACTCGATGAAACAAGAATAAGAATTACATTATGCTTATCCCTCACCAATTAAATTGATGACAATCAACGGATTTGGCATATTACTTATTCTCGTAGACAAGATTAAGAGAGATATCGATAACTTGATAAGGTCTTCAATGAAACACCGATAGGATTGAAACAACGAATGAATTGATATGATCACCATGGAAGAGAATCTTGAGAAAACCACCGTAAGACTTGGGAACGATCAAAGGAAAGATATCGAAGCACCGGGAAGAATTAGCAAAAGAACGAAGATGTTTGAGAGAATTTAGATACAAGTGAACGAAGAGATCCCGAGCTGATTAGAGAAAACTTGAATGATGCATCGGTAAGATTTGGAGAATCATAGCTGAAAGCTGGAATGGATAATCCCGAAATGATGGCCTTCGGAGAGTCAAACTGAAAAGAACCATGCATTGCTCCGGATGGGTGAACAGAATTCTCACAATCGAAAACAATTATGAGAGGAAGGCATCAAGCTAGAACCATGAATCTTGAAGAGAATGAATAATATATGGAGTTAAAACTCTTCTTCGGTCTTCAAAATCCGAGAATGACGACGAGAAACACCACCATGAATTATTGAGGCACTCCGGAATGAAGAATGGAAAGGTTGAGCCAACGATGAAAAGAATTTTGAAAGATCTTGGAGAAAGACATTTGACTAATGACAAGTCATTCTTACGTCAAACTCTGAAAAAGAATTGAGAATAACTCCGGGAAAATTAGAAGAGTCAGGTAAGATCCTGGGAAAAGACCTGTGGGTTAGGGCCCACTCAAAAGAAACACCGTTGAAATGATTACTTGAAAGATATTGCACCGGTTGGTTTAAATGGCTTGAATAAGATGACAACCACGAAATAACTTGAATGGAATTAGGAATGGAAACGCGAATCTTTAAGATATTTTCAGCACTCCGGAACAATAGAATAGCGAGCGAGGAAATATTATGAGGTGCACCGGCAAGAGAAGACATTTGAAACGAGGAAAAGGATATGATCAACAAAGCTTGACTTGAATCCACCGGAGAAGAAAAGAATGAAGAATGACGAACTAGTAGAACATCTTCACGACAACCACCGGGTAAGAACATTGACGAAAAAGAATGGAGAGACTTCGTGTCAATAAGATGGATACTTGATTAAGAAATCTGAGTCCTTGAAGAAAAAAGGGGTGGGTGGGCAGGAAAAACAAAGGCAACTTGAAACGAATGAAGCAAACACCGTTGAGAAGAAACTGATAATTGATCTTGCTAACGTTGAAGTGATCGGATCCACTTGAAGAGAAACACACCGGTGAAAAGGATTGACATGACAATCTCGATTATCAGGAAGGATTGGTATTCACATAGAAATATGAGAACACCACTTAGGAAAGGTATGGAATCAGCATTTGACATTGAAGCAACTCGAATACCACAATCAAACAAAACAAAGGATTGGCTTGCCGAATAAGCCAGAACAAACATATGATAGAGATTTCATCCGAACTTTTCGTGGTGGGGCCTACATGGGCTCGATCGTACAGCACCATCATGTACAAGGCAGTGCTCATGACATACGAAGCGTCCCCGAGTCAGCATAGCCAAGGACTCTTTAAGACGCAACGAGACCACTATAAAACCAACCGTGGATAGGCGGACCACTAGACGTCGAACCCCAATTTCATATCATACATCTGTCGGAAAGATATCCTAAGAGCTACTTGAATTCCCACTTATAAACTCCCGAAACTTTCCAGTTATGCAATCAGGTGTTGGGGATATAGGGGAAGCATAATATCTCACCCAAAACTACACAAATCCTACATCCAGTTGTATCCATCCTTCAACACATAACCAAGAAACCTTCGGAAATCATTTACCTCAACCTTCAAAAAACATCTGTTATACGAGTTATGGCAATACTCCCGAACTCCCGCCCCAGTACTGGGTGGTGTCGAGGTTATCTCACCAACAACTACATAAAAGAGATTTTCGATGTCGGCGAAACTCAGGTATTCCAGAACTGCAACGATAAAATTGTGACAACAACACCTCGGAGCTCAACTCCCCAGGACACTGACACAACCCCTAAATGTCAGGAGGCACCAAGAACAATGTTCTCGTCACAAAACCATCGGAACGATTCCAAGACACCCGCGTGATCCTAAATTTTTTTAGTGAAATTTGAGAAGAGAAGAGTCAAAACTCTACGTTAGGATGCCTTACCAGAGCGACGAAGGGACTGAGGAGTAAAAAGAAGTCCTACTCTCCGATATATATAATCCTAAATGAAAAAAACATTTTTCTAGAGTCAACAACGCCAATGATTCGATCAAGCAGGGGGCTCCTAAAGTCAGGGAAGGCTCTGATTACCAACTTGTAACACCCACGATGCGGCTATATCTCCCATGTGTCGAAGAACGACTTAGAGGCATAACCGCATTGTAAGCAATGTCGCAAGTGAGGTAATCTTCACACAACCCATGTAATACATAAGGGAAAGAGATACATAGTTGGCTTATAGTCGCCACTTCACACAATACATGAATATAACATTACATCATCCAGATACACCCAAGGTCCGGCTATGGAACCAAAATAAAAGAAGACTACCCTAAATGCTACATAGATCCCCGATCATCCCAACTGGGCTCCACTACTGATAGACTGAAATGAAACAACACAATGGACAAGATCTTCATCGAGCTCCTCCTTGAGCTCGGTTGCGTCACCTGTATGGTATCATCGGCACCTGCAAACTAGTTTCAGAAGTATCCGTGAGTCACGGGGACTCAACAATCTCACACCCTCGCGATCAAGACTATTTAAGCTTATAGGTAGGGTAAAAAGTATGAGGTGGAGCTACAGCAAGCGACTAGCATATATGGTGGCTAACATATGGAAATGAGAGTGAGAAGAGAAGGCAAAGCGCGGTCGAGAAACTATGATCAAGAAGTGATCCTAGAACAACCTACGTCAAGCATTACTCCAACACCGTGTTCACTTCCTAGACACCGCCGGAAAGAGACCATCACGGTAACACACGCGGTTGATGCATTTTAAATGAGTTAAGGTTTCAGGTTTTCTACAACTAGACATTAACAAATTCCCATCTGCCCATAACCACGGGCACGACTTTCGAAAGTTTAAATCCCTGCAGGGGTGTCCCAACTTAGCCCATCACAAGCTCTCACGGTCAACGAAGGATATTCCTTCTCCCAGGAAGACCCGATCAGGCTCTGAATCCCGATTACAAGACATTTCGACAATGGTAAAACAAGACCAGCAAAGCCACCCGAATGTGCCGACAAATCCCAATAGGAGCTTCACATATCTCGTTCTCAGGGCACACCGGATTGTCCAAGGTTCCGGTAGGCCAGCCCAGAGTTGCCCCTGGTGGCCACCGGCAGCTGACAGGTTGGACCAACACTCAGAGGAGCACTGGCCCGGGGGTTTAAATAAAGATGACCCTTGGGCAGGCGTACCCAAGGGAAAGAAAAGGCTAGGTGGCAAATGGTAAAACCAATGTTGGGCCTTGCTGGAGGAGTTTTATTCAAGGCGAACTATCAAGGGGTTCCCATTATAACCCAACCATGTAAGGAACGCAAAATCCGGGAACATAACACCGATATGACGGAAACTAGGGCGGCAAGAGTGGAACTAAACACCAGGCATATGGCCGAGCCTTCCACCCTTTACCAAGTATATAGATGCGTTAATATAATAAGAGATATTGTGATATCCCAACAAAATAACCATGTTCCAAACATGGAACAAGCTTCAATCTTCACCTGCAACTAACAATGCTATAAGAGGGGCTGAGCAAACCGGCAACATAGCCAAACAACGGTTTGCTAGGACAAGGTGGGTTAGAGGTTTGACATGGCAATATGGGAGGCATGATAAGCAAGTGGTAGGTATCGTAGCATAGGCATAGCAAAAGAGCGAGCATCTAGCAAGCAAAGATAGAAGTGATTTCGAGGGTATGGTCATCTTGCCTGAGATCCCGCAAGGAAGAAGAATGAGTCCGTGAAGAAGACAAGCGGATGTAGATGAACGGATCCTCACAACTCCGGAACGAAACGAAGCTAACGCGAGAAGTAACCCGGAAAGACGCAAACAAACATAGTAAACAACCACCACATAAACATGACATGATGCACAACAAGTATGATGCATGTCCGGTTTAAAAATGCATGGCATGACAAAGTGCACAAACAACACTACAAGTTAAGTGGAGCTCAATATGCATCAGGATGCATATTGAAAAAACACCACAACCATTATTTGGTTCACTCCCGGTTAGGTACTCAACAATATTAAATGTTGTTTAAACATGGCAAGAGGTGGAGCATAAGTAAACTAAACATTTAGGCAAGTTTAAGTGAGGCCGGAAATAACAAACAAAAATTCCGGTAAATCCCCATATGCATTTAGCAATTTGGTGCAACAACAATTTTAATCATTTGAATGTTATTATCATGATGCGAATGACATTTGCAAGTTTTATGCCGTATTATGAAAATGTTGACACGAGCATATTATGAAGCATTTGTCATCGTGGCGGAAACAAAAGGGGTGCCATGGCGACGATAACAAAACGGTGCCACCGCAACGTTCCGGTTCCGACAACTCAATGAGACGTTGGTACCAAAGAAAGTGTGACGGGAGCATGAAAAAGATGGTGGGGTGATCCCAGTTACCGGGTTCCCACAGTTCGACGACGGTGACAAGGAAAAAGAGGGGCAACATGCACCGACAATTCGAGCGTGGTGCAAGCACGAGCATCTCATGCATCACACATGCATTCGTTCACGGGCGGTTGTCTCGGGGTTATACCTTCGAGGCATGCGTTAATGGAGGGGTTCGAGTTCGATGCGGTGTAGGGGAAGTAGACATTCTCGTGACGGTCGTCGTTCACATTCTTAGTCGCACAAGTTTTTGTAGATGTTCAGGGACACAGCGAGAAACTTGACGTCCACGGTGTCCTCAAGGGTCGACGGTAGTGGTACTTGGCAAGATGCACGTCGAGGGTAGTTGTTCTCGTATCGACGTGGTACTTGGCAATTTCGGAGACGACAAAAGACGAACTTGGCGGTCCTCGTAGAACTAGTACTTGGCGTTAGTGATACATGTTACAAAGGCAGGTCACGACGATGGTAGCCGAAACTTGGTGATCTGAAGGGGTACTTGACGAATAACGGCTGTCGTGGTACTTGGCGATAGTAGTGGTACAAGGGTTGTATCCGGCCTTGGCGGTTCAACATGTAGTCGTAAACGTTTCGTAGATGTTCATGTCGTCATAGCCGTTCGGATCTTGGAGCGATGGTAGTCGTTCACTTGACAGTCTTGAAGGAATCGAAGGGGTACTTGGTGGTCTGTAGCAACGACAGCTGGAGGTGCATGACGACAGCGGTGCGTCGTGGTCCGGCACAAGTGCAGGAGGCCGGGGTGGATGACGCAGATGGGCCTCGCTGGGGGGTCCACGGCAGAGGCGAGCGCTGGTGGTGGATCGACCCTCTGCCTGCTTGAAGCAGGAACACGACGGTGCAGCAGCAGCTAGCGAGGCATGGGGGAGGTCTAGCGCGGCGCCGGAGATGGGGAACATGTGCATGAAGATGGACCCGGCCAGTCTTGAAGGAGATCGAGGCGCAGGAGGCAGCTCGAAGCAAAGGAGGCGGCATCCGGTGACCCACGCTCCTGGCGGCTCGATGTAGGGCGCGGGTGTGCTCGAGGCAGGGCCGGAACCTGCGGTTGGCGACGCGAGAGGAACCGAGCGGAGGAGACCCGAGGCGGCGGGGCGCTCCAGTGGGGTAGGCAGGACGGCGGCGGCAGCCACGGGAGGTGGAGCTCGTGGTAGGAGGGAGCAAGATGGCACTACAGCGGTGCGGGAACGACGGCTCCAGCGCGGGGCTGCCCAAATCTCGCCAGAGTCGTGGTCAGAGGCGGACGGCGCGGCTTCTTGAGGAGCTTGGGGCGGCCCTTGGGGAACGGGCGCGTGATGGAGGTGGGTAGATGTCACACCCTAGCTAGTCATGCATTAGAGTGTTGCATCATGTTTATTCTTTCATCAGAAACCTGAAGTGGGGATGACAGAACCCCCAGCCCCCTCTGAAACCAACTAGGGTTTACTAAAAACTTTTTCAATGAACCTGAAATGCCCTTCTAAAATGCCCATCATTTTTGTCCTGGTTCAGGACCCCTGACAAAAGTGATGCACATTTTCCTAGGTCATCCTAGGGTCTTTGAATTAAATCATAGATATTTGAATTTGGGCATTTAAAATTATATAAAATATTCAGATGCCCAAATATCTCCAAACTAAAATGTTTCATGTTGGAAATAATCCAACTATGGACCAGGAGTAGTTTGGTGATTTTAGGAGTTGCCTAAGTATTTTTAATAAATCAACAAAGTTGCAGAAGTATTAAAAAAACAGAAAACAGAAAAAAATAGAAAAACTTACCTGGCGCCCAGCACCCGGCGCACCTGCCGGCCCAGCCCAGCGCCGCTCCAGCGAGCTGCTTGCCGGCCAAGCAGGCAGGCAGGTGCCCGACGGCGACCGCAGCGCGCGCCACGCACCTGCTCGCCGCCTCGCCGCTCCCCTCAACCGGTGACGTCGAGGATCGCTCCCCCCCCCTCTTCCCCGAACCCCCCAGACACCCCCTCTCCTCTCCAGCTCCTCCCCCTCGCGCCCCCAGCCATGGCCGACGCTACCGCCGTCGTGCCTACGTCGTAGCCGCGCTCCCCGCCGCCCGTGCGTCCTCTCGTCGTGTCCAGGAGCTCCGCCGCTGTCCACTTCATCGAGCAAGCCAAGCCCCGAGCGCTCGCAACGCCCGAGTCCACCACAATGACCTCGCCCGAGCCGCCGTCGCCGGAGATCCCCTTCAACACCGTCGCCGCCTCAGCTCGTCCCCGACCCCGCCGGTGGCCTCTACGGGTGCGCTGTGAGCCTAGCTACCCCTCCTACCCTCCCTCTCTCGTTCCCGAGCCGTGTAGCGACCTCCCAGAGCTCAACCGCACCCACCACCGTGGAGCTCGTCGCCGACGTGCTCCAGGTCACCCTCCGACCACTCCACGGTGTCCATCATGCTCACCGCGTCACGTATCACCTAACTAGCTACTTCCCGCACCTCACCGACCCCCCTAGCGACAAGTTCGACTTCGGCCGAACTTCGGTGGCCACCAAAGTCGTCGCCGGCGCCAACTCCGGCCACCCCGACCCCAACGGACTCCACCAAGAGCTGCGGTTCGTCCTCAGCTCCTCTCCGGTGGCCTCCGCGGCTCGTTTGGTTGCCGGAACGGCAAAAACCACTTCCACCGCCGCGTCGGGCTCGCCGGCGGCTAAACGCCGGTGCAGCCGACCCGGGTTTGACCACGGGTGGGCCCTGGTTGACTCTCCTGAGTCGATGACGGGTGGGTCCCAGCCCTGTTAACTAATTAGGATTAGTTTAAATTAATTTTAGTTTAATTAATCACACTGACACGCGGGACCCACTGTCAGGTTTGACCCGGACGTGTCCCGTTGACCTGCTGATGTCACACTGACGTCAGGCTGACGCAGTAGTTGATTTTCTGGATTTAATCTAATATAGGAAATTCCAGAATATAGTTTAAACTTCAACAATTCATAACTTTTATTCTGTAACTCCAAATCAGACAAATTATATATGAAAAATGATCAGAAAAATTCAATCTATCCATCTGTACTATTTTCATGCATGATCAAACAAGTTAACTTGATGTTTAATGCAGAACAAGGAAAAACACTTTAAAGGGCCATGTTTGAGTTTGAAATTTGAATCTTTGATTCAAATTGGTTCAAACCCTTCTGGTCTTAGTTGCATTAGCCCAACACACTCATATTGCCATGTTTCATGCATGCATCATATTGTTGCACATTGTTTGGTGATGGTTGTGTATCGGTGTTCTTTGCGGCAGGTTCTGACTCCGAGGAGTACCGTGATTACCCTAACGAAGAACCGTATCAGTGCATCGAACCATCAGGCAAGCAACCAACCATTTGATCATATCGATACAATCCCATGTTCTCGCTCCTGCTCTCTTTTACTGCATTAAGACAACGCGTTTCAAACTACTGTGTGCTACGGTAGTTGAACCCATTTCCTCTGCATGACCTGTCATTGCCACAGTAACTAGATGAAACCCACTAGCATGTGTAGGAGTTGATTGAGCCATATGTATGTGTTATTCCTACCTTGCTATGCCTGCTATGCTTAGAGTCGTGTCAGGTCTGGTTCATCTGGGTGATGGACTAGAGTGAAATGATTATGTCGGTAATGAGAGTGGTGTGGTAAACACGATTTGGTAAAGGTATCGATGAGAGGCCATGTAGGAGTACATGGTGGGTTGTTTCATTGAAGCCGACCTGAAGCACTGAGATCTATATGTGTGATTTAAGATTCAGCTACTACCATGCATTGGGCCCGAAAACAATGGACCCTCTCGACTTCTTATTCACCCCAGTTCTCTGTCCAGGAGTTGCAAGTAGTTTCTGGTGTTTGTAGCCTACTGGAGGCCGTGGACAGCGCTGACCGTAGGGGTGGGCTGTGATGCGGTAGGTACATGGCACGGTGTACCGAATACCCATTAGGTATCTCGGGAACCCTGTTCACATCGTTTGGGGCTGTGAGCGAAACCTCGGCCGGATCTCCTCATGGATGGAACCCGAATAGGCGATAAACCTGGACTAGAGGCTTAGGTGATTAGGTAGGTCGTGGCCGACACCCACGTTGGGCTTCCGCTTGAAGGTTGCCGAGTACATGTCGTGTAAACGACGGTAAGTGGTGAGAGCGTGTATGAAGAAGTACACCCCTGCAGGGTTATCATGATCTATTCGAATAGCCGCGTCCGCGGTAAAGGACTACTTGGTTGCCTATACAGTTCATAGACAAGTAAATGGAAACTACTAAAAGCTTCAAGATAAGTGTGAGTGCCGAGGATGGCTCTTCCGTAGGAAGACGGAGGTGGATCCTCGGTAGTGTATTGAAGTGGTGAGTAGTGGACTCGTGTGCACAAAACCATTTCAAGTTGGAGTCTCGTAGGATACCCTAGCCAAGAGTCAAAGCTGGCCTGCTGCAACAACTCCACCAACCCTTCTTGATAATGTGCATGTATGTAGGATCTGATGTAAGTCTTGCTGAGTACCTTTGTACTCATATTGCTATAATTTACATTTTTACAGAAGACGCTGCACCCCCTTCTGATGGGTTCTTCGTAGACGTTGACATCAATGAGTAGGCTAAGGCCCAGGTGGTGATCCTGAGCTTGTGAAGGACCACGTAGTATAGCTAGGCTTTCCAAGCCTCTTTTATTTTACTAGTTGTCTGTACCCAGACAAGCTACTTCCGCTGCTGGTTTGTATGACTGTATGACTTGAATGCTGGGTCGTGTGACCCGTACCTATGTGTATGTTATGTATGGCTCTCTGAGCCTTAAATAAAGTACTTGTGTCGTAGAGTCATGTTGTGATGCCATGTTGTATTTGCATAGTCGAGCATATTGTGTGTATGTTATTGAAATGCTTGGTATGTGTGGGATCTGACTATCTAGTTGTTTATCTTTAGTAGCCTCTCTTACCGGGAAATGTCTCCTAGTGTTACCGCTGAGCCATGGTAGCTTGCTACTGCTCTGGAACACTTAGGCTGGCCGGCATGTGTCCTTCTTCGTTCCTGTGTCTGTCCCTTCGGGGAAATGTCACGCATTGAGTACCGGAGTCCTGTTAGCCCGCTACAGCCCGGTTTACCGGAGTCCTGCTAGCCCAGTGCTACAGCCCGGACCCACTTGCTGATGACCGACACGTTCGAAGCTGGGTCATGGATGCCTGTCCCTGTAAGTCTGTGCCACTTTGGGTTTACAACTAGTCATGTCAGCCCGGGCTCCTTATCATATGGATGCTAGCGACACTATCATATACGTGAGCCAAAAGGCGCAAACGGTCCCGAGAAAAGGTAAGGCGACACCCGTGGGGATACCGTGCGTGAGGCCGCAAAGTGATTTGAGGTGTTACAAGCTAGATCGATGTGACATCGAGTCGGGGTCCTGACAGTAGAGCAGAGGGAGCGAGGGGATCAAGGGAGAAGACAGTCATGGGCGAGAGGAGGGGGTTCGAACGAGAGGTGAGGAGGGGATCGAGGGAGATGGAGATCAGGCCTCTCCTACGGCACTGGTGGGAGGACGAGGGAAGGTAGTGGGGATCGGGCTAGGTTAGCGCTAGGGTTGGTGGGTGCGGCTCGGCCTTGGGCCAGCGCTGGAGTTTGGCCTAGGGATGCCGACGGCTAGTTGGGCCTAGGGATGGCCCTAGAGGCCGGTCTGTTGGGCTCTCTCCTCTCTCTCCTCCTCATATTTCTTTAGCAGAAAAAATATTAGTGAATAAAAAAAAAGAGGGTTAGGGAAAGAATTGGAGCATGGGGTTAATTTTCTCATACTCAGAGAAATACGCTTGTTCCGAGAAAATTAGAAAAGGCCAGATTGAACAATAAGAATTCAAACTCATTTGAATTTAATTCGAATGTGTTTGAACTAGGACGAGGTTTTTGGAGTGACCAAAAATGTTGAAATTTTAGGTGGAGCTACGGAAAATGACGGAAGGGTATAAGGCAAGGTTAGAGAGTCAACACTTGAAGAAGAAAAGGCCAAGGGGATTGAGGGAGTCCTGGATTAGGGGGTCTCCAGACAGCCGGACTATCTCCATTGGCCGGACTGTTAGACTATGAAGATACAAGATTGAAGACTTTGTCTCGTGTCCGGATGGGACTCTACTTGGCGTGGAAGGCAAGCTAGGCAATACGTATATGGATATCTCCTCCTTTGTAACCGACCTTGTGTAACCCTAACCCTCTCCGGTGTCTATATAAACCGAAGGGTTTTAGTCCGTAGGACAACAACCATAACATACAATCATACCATAGGCTAGCTCCTAGGGTTTAGCCTCTCTGATCTCGTGCTAGATCTACTCTTCTACTACCCATATCATCAATATTAATCAAGCAGGACGTAGGGTTTTACCTCCATCAAGAGGGCCCGAACCTGGGTAAAACATCGTGTCCCCTGCCTCCTGTTACCATCCGGCCTAGTCGGACAGTTCGGGACCCCCTACCCGAGATCCGACGGTTTTAGCCCAGTGCTACAGCCCGGTTTCGGGACCCCCTACCCGGGACCCCCTACAGCCCGGTTTACCGGAGTCCTGCTAGCCCAGTGCTACAGCCCGGACCCACTTGCTGATGACCGACACGTTCGAAGCTGGGTCATGGATGCCTGTCCCTGTAAGTCTGTGCCACTTTGGGTTTACAACTAGTCATGTCAGCCCGGGCTCCTTATCATATGGATGCTAGCGACACTATCATATACGTGAGCCAAAAGGCGCAAACGGTCCCGGGAAAAGGTAAGGCGACACCCGTGGGGATACCGTGCGTGAGGCCGCAAAGTGATTTGAGGTGTTACAAGCTAGATCGATGTGACATCGAGTCGGGGTCCTGACAGCGTTGGTATCAGAGCCGGGCTGCCTGTAGGTTCTCCAAGCCAAACTGGTCGATGTTGAGTCTAGAAATTCTTTAGTTATATGTAGGGGAATTGTTTGTGGGTTGGAACGTAAGGCTCTTTTTACTTCTTTATCTTATGACATTCTGATCTGAGTCAGTCTATTCTTCCACCGGGGGTTAAGGAATTAGGATCTATTCTCTCTATCAGGATCACGTGTTACTAATCAGTAGTACCTTATAGGTTTGATGGATACAAGCCTAGTTCAGTTCTACTACCACATTACATTGTTAGGATGGACTCAGAACTTTGATATGATGATGTTGAGTGTGTATGAAATCCTTTGTCAAATGTCTCAAATCCTTCTTGAGCATTTACAGCTGTTATGCTGCCGAAATTTTGCTAGGAATTCTAATGCCTTTGCATTATGATTGTGCTTTCAGATGGCCACTCGCGACCTCAATCAAGTGGTTCGCCTGACTCGATGCCTAGATGTACCCGGTCATACCGCCATGTTGGTCAGGGTAATGACTGAGGCTGGATACCGTTGGTATCCTGAGTACACGGTCGAAGAGCAATTTCGAGACTTTAATCAAAGCCAGTATCTCTGCACTGTCAGGATATTTCCATCTTATCCTGGATCCACCGAGCCCCTTCACTGCTCCTATGGACTCGGGGTTACTATTGAGATGGCTGTGCAGGACGCCGCCTACTCTATGATGACCATCATGCGAGTCAGGTCTGGCCTATTTCGGGACTCTGATTTCCGGTATATGCCAGGATCACTTCCGGGAGCACAAGGGTATCTCCAGGCTATCTATGCTGACCCCACTCAGGAGGATTCACGGACTCGCACCACTGCTGAGATGCTCGAGGATAAGGACCGTGAAAACCGGGCCTTGAGGCTAGAGCTTTTCAATACCCGTGCTGACCATTGGGCCACGTTGACTCGGTTTGCACCGGCGGTGCAAGCTGGATATTCGGATATGCGTGATCTCTATCCTGTGAGATCTGCTCTGCCAGACGTGATGGGTTGGCGTGATGTAGGAGGCATCACCCCACCTCGCGGTCCCCGCAGGCCACTGTCTGTTGGTCCAAGACCTCATCCTAGCCCCTATGGTCCACAAGCTCCGCGAGATCGTCTGTTTCCGGATGATCATGTTGAGCTTCCAGGCTATGGAGGTGACTTCTACGAGGACTACTACGGATCGGTCTGAGTTAGTGGTAGTATCACTAGTTCGTACTAGCTGTGTCGTCTATTGTCCTGCGTGACTCGTGGGATATGACCTAGTTTGTACCGCCTTCCGGAGGTGTAGAAAAATAATGTATAGGAGCTTGGGATGCCTCCGATGAGATGTAATCCTCTTTTCACCGTAATAGTACCTTGTTTGGTCTTGTACTAAACCTTGTATGGTGTGTATGACGATGGAATAAAGAAGCAGTTTCTGTATCTACCATGTCATACAGATGATCATCTTGCATTCCGAGTTACTCCTTACATTCTGTATTCTATGTCGGAATCTTATCATTCTGACTAAATCATTGTCTTGTTTACCTAGGATGGTCAACACGCGCAATAACCTTGCTCCTCAAGAGCAGGCCAAAGGCAGTGAAGTCAGGAATGCAAATCTGCCTCATCCTCCTTCCCTAGCCGAGGTTATGATGGAAGCCGAAAGAAACAAGCGGGAGACCAACCGTTTGTTGGAGCGTATTGAACAGAACACAGCACACCATCAGAGGACTAACATGGTGTCACTCAGTGATTTCATCAAGTTACATCCACCCACGTTCCACCACTCCGTCGAGCCTCTCGTCGCTGATGACTGGCTTCGCAGTGTTTCTCACAAACTGCGTTCCGCGCTAGTAGCTGAGGCTGACAAGGTCACCTTTGCTGCATATCATCTTGAAGGCCCCTCCAGTCTATGGTGGGAGAATTATGGAGCTATGCGCCCAGCGGGCCATGTCACTACTTGGGCTGAATTCAGCGAGGCTTTCCGTGAACATCACATTCCGGAGGGTCTCATGGACCGTAAACGTGAGGAATTTTGCAGTTTCACCCAAGGCCGACTCTCTGTGGATGCTTACAGTAGGGAGTTCGGTAACCTCGCACGATATGCCACTGAGGAAGTTTCTACCGATGCCAAGAAGCAAGCAAGGTTCCGTAAGGGGCTTAGTCCTGAGCTTCGCCGCGACCTCCGTCTGCATGAGTGCACATCTTTTCAGAAGCTTGTTAACAAGGCCATCAGTGCTGAGACTGGTCAGACTGATTATGACGCAACACGCAAGCATGGCCGTGACGTGGGTTCCTCATCCGGTGCTGGTCCTCAGAAGCGCCGCGTGTGGGTGCCCAACACTGCCCTGCCACCCAGGTTCACACCGAGGCCATCCTTCCAGGCGCCTCGCCCCGTTCAACAGTCTGCACCAGCCAAGTCCTATGGTGGTCCAACCAACAGTGCTCCTCCACGTACCAGTTCCGTGACTTGTTTCAAGTGTGGGGAATCTGGCCACTATATGCGCGAGTGTCCCCAAACCAACCCCAACCAATCTGCTAAAGCTGTTGGCCGTGGCAAGCCGACAGGGAAAGTGTTCCATGCCAAGCCGGCCACCGCTACACGTGGCAATGTCAATTGTATTTCTGCCGAAGAAGCTCAAGAGGATCCCAACGTCGTTCTCGGTACGCTCCTTGTTAATTGCCACCCGGCATCTGTTCTTTTCGATACAGGAGCCTCTCATTCTTTCATATCCGAAAATTATGCGCGTTTGCATAACACCGCATTCTGTGAGATGCCCACCTCTATGGTAATTCAAACTCCGGGATCCAAATGGCAAACTTCTAGAGTAAGCCATGGAAATGAAATTCAAGTCGACAGACTTGTTTTCCTTGCATCTTTGATAGCTCTCAAATCTTCAGATATTAATATCATCTTGGGTATGGACTGGATGTCAGCCCATCATGCCAACATTGATTGTTTCTCTAGGACTGTTCAACTCACCCATCCTTCGGGAAAGATAGTCAATGTCTTGACCCGAATAGCCAAGCGACAGTTATATTCTCTTAACGCCAGCCCTTTGCCAGACCTTGAGGACGTTCCGGTAGTCCGTGACTTCTCGGATGTCTTCCCAGAGGAATTGCCAGGTGTTCCACCTGACAAGGACGTTGAGTTCGTAATAGACCTCATTCCAGGAACCGTTCCGATTGCTAGAAGACCTTATAAGATGGCACCACTAGAACTAGCCGAGCTTAAGAAACAACTCGATGAGTCCTTGAAAAAGGGTTTCATCCGACCTAGTTCATCTCTGTGGGCTTGCCCCGTCCTCTTCGTCAAGAAGAAGGATGGTACGGACCGGATGGTTGTAGATTATCGACCTGTCAATTTGGTCACAATCAAGAACAAATATCCGCTCCCCAGGATCAACGACATGTATGATCAGCTCGCTGGATCCTCAGTCTTCTCCAAAATGGATTTGAGGTTGGGCTACCATCAAATCAAAATCAGGAACGGGGACATTCCTAAAACGGCCTTTGTTACTCGTTATGGCCAATACGCGTACACCGTCATGTCCTTCGGTTTAACCAACGCTCCAGCCACCTTTTCTCGGTTAATGAACTCAATCTTCATGGAGTATTTGGATAAATTCGTCGTGGTTTACCTCGATGATATACTCATCTACTCCAAGAGCGAGGAAGAACATGCCGAACATCTAAGGCTAGTGTTGAAGAAACTTCGAGAGCATCGCCTTTATGCCAAATTTTCTAAATGTGAATTCTGGTTGTCAGAAGTGACCTATCTGGGTCATGTAATATCTGATAAAGGTATTGCTGTTAACCCTGAGCGAGTTCAAGCCGTCCTTAATTGGACTCCACCTGAATCGGTCAAGCAAGTTCGGAGTTTTCTGGGCTTAGCGAGCTATTGCCGTCGCTTTGTCGAAAATTTCTCCAAAGTTGCTAAACCTCTAACCGAACTCCTCAAGAAAGATAAAAAGTTCGAGTGGACTCCACAGTGTGAGCACAGCTTTCAGGAACTGAAAAGACGCCTGACATCTGCTCCCGTATTGGTACCGCCAGATTTCTCTAAGGACTTTGTTATCTACTGCGACGCCTCGCGACAAGGACTAGGTTGCATTCTCATGCAAGATCGATACGTAATTGCTTACGCTTCACGGCAATTGCACCCACATGAGGAGAATTATCCTACTCATGATCTAGAGCTTGCAGCCGTAATCTATGCACTTAAAACCTGGCGATATTACCTTCTTGGTAATCGTTGCGAAATATTCACTGATCACCAAAGTCTGAAGTACATCTTCACCCAACCGGATTTGAATCTCAGGCAAAGACGTTGGGTTGAGTTGATCACAGATTTCGACTTAGGAATAACTTACACCCCAGGGAAAGCCAACGTCATGGCTGATGCGCTAAGTCGTAAATCTTATTGTAACAACCTGATGTTACAACAAAGTCAACCGCTTCTCCATGAGGAATTTCGGAAGCTTAACCTTCACATTGTTCCTCAAGGTTTTCTTTCCACCTTGGTGGCGAAACCTACCCTTACGGATCAGATCATCAAAGCACAGAAGGTAGATCCGGGAATTTCCCGCATCAGGAGAAACATCAAGAAAGGAGTTGCGAATTGTTTCTCCATTGATGATCAAGGGGTCGTGTACTTCGGGAATCGACTAGTGGTTCCCAAAGTGCGAAACCTGAGACGACTGATCCTTAAGGAAGCTCATGAATCTCCTCTCACCATTCATCCCGGTAGTACCAAGATGTATCAGGACCTACGCCAGAGGTTCTGGTGGACTAGAATGAAGAGAGAAATTGCTCAGTATATTGCTAATTGCGATGTCTGCCGTCGTGTAAAAGCAGAGCATCAACGGCCTGCTGGCACCCTTCAACCCCTAGCTATTCCTGAATGGAAATGGGATAAAATTGGTATGGATTTCATTACCGGTTTTCCCAGGACCAAGAGAGGGAATAATGCTATCTTCGTCATTGTCGATCGTCTTTCCAAAGTAGCCCATTTCTTACCTGTTCGTGAGAGTATAACCGCTAGTCAATTGGCAGACTTATACATCTCCCGAATAGTGTCTCTCCATGGTGTTCCTTTGGAAATTAACTCGGATCGAGGAAGTCTTTTCACCTCTCGATTTTGGGAAAGTTTCCAAAATGCTATGGGAACCCGTCTCTCTTTTAGCACCGCCTTCCACCCTCAATCAAGTGGTCAAGTGGAACGCGTCAACCAGATCCTAGAAGACATGCTTCGAGCCTCTGTTATCTCATTCGGAATGGAGTGGGAGAAATGCCTTCCATTTGCCGAATTTGCTTATAACAACAGCTATCAATCTAGCTTGGGTAAAGCCCCTTTTGAAGTGCTCTATGGACGACGTTGTCGAACACCCCTTAACTGGTCAGAAACCGGGGAAAGACAATTCTTTGGCCCGGATATGATTCAGGAAGCAGAAGAGCAAGTTCGCATCGTTCGTGAAAAGTTGAAAACAGCCCAATCTCGTCAAAAGAGTCAATATGACCGAAAACATAAGGCTATGACTTTCGAGGTTGACGAGAAGGCTTACCTTCGGGTTACTCCTTTGAAGGGAACCCATCGTTTCGGTATCAAAGGCAAATTGGCTCCTCGTTACATTGGACCTTTCCGCATTCTCGCAAAACAAGGGGAAGTTGCCTACCAGTTGGAACTACCTCCGCGTCTCTCTAGAGTCCACGATGTCTTCCACGTTTCTCAACTCAGGCGTTGCTTCTCGGATCCTATCCGTGGAGTGGACCACGAAACGCTTGATCTCCAAGATAATCTTACGTATCGAGAGTACCCCATTCGTATCCTCGATCAGGCCGAGCATACCACTCGACGTCATAATATCAAGTTTCTCAAAGTTCAATGGTCGCACCATTCTGAGGATGAAGCAACTTGGGAAAGGGAGGATCGTCTTCGACTTGAGTATCCTGCTTTCTTCCCGGAGGAACCCAAATCTCGGGACGAGATTCTTTTGAGTGGGGTGAGTTGTCACACCCTAGCTAGTCATGCATTAGAGTGTTGCATCATGTTTATTCTTTCATCAGAAACCTGAAATGGGGATGAGAGAACCCCCAGCCCCCTCTGAAACCAACTAGGGTTTACTAAAAACTTTTTCAATGAACCTGAAATGCCCTTCTAAAATGCCCATCATTTTTGTCCTGGTTCAAGACCCCTGACAAAAGTGATGCACATTTTCCTAGGTCATCCTAGGGTCTTTGAATTAAATCATAGATATTTGAATTTGGGCATTTAAAATTATATAAAATATTCAGATGCCCAAATATCTCCAAACTAAAATGTTTCATGTTGGAAATAATCCAACTATGGACCAGGAGTAGTTTGGTGATTTTAGGAGTTGCCTAAGTATTTTTAATAAATCAACAAAGTTGCAGAAGTATTAAAAAAACAGAAAACAGAAAAAAATAGAAAAACTTACCTGGCGCCCAGCACCCGGCCCACCTGCCGGCCCAGCCCAGCGCCGCTCCAACGAGCTGCTTGCCGGCCACGCAGGCAGGCAGGTGCCCGACGGCGACCGCAGCGCGCGCCACGCACCTGCTCGTCGCCTCGCCGCTCCCCTCGCCCGGTGACGTCGTGGATCGCTCCCCCCTCTTCCCCGAACCCCCCAGACACCCCCTCTCCTCTCCAGCTCCTCCCCCTCGCGCCCCCCAGCCATGGCCGACGCTACCACCGCCATGCCTACGTCGTAGCCGCGCTCCCCGCCGCCCGTGCGTCCTCTCGTCGTGTCCAGGAGCTCCGCCGCTGTCCACTTCATCGAGCAAG